>NW_006294069.1:4082878-4086137 GCF_000327345.1 Myotis davidii
CCTTTAAATACAGTTCCTCATGTTGTGACCCAACCATAAAATTATTTTCGTTGCTACTTCATAACTGATATGTTGCTACTGTTATGAATCGTAATGTAAATATCTGATATGCAGAATGGTCTTAGGCGACCCCTGTGAAAGGGTCCTTCAACCACCAAAGGGGTCGCGACCCACAGGTTGAGAAGCGCTGCTATATACCAAGATTGTGGGTTCAGTCTGTGGTCAGGGCACATACCAAGAATCAATTATTGAATGCATAAATAAGTGGAACACAAATTGATGTTTCTCTCCATCTCTCTCTCTTTAAAATCAATAAAATTTTAGAAATTCCACTTTTGCATAATTGCTATTTGACTATAAAGCTTCCTTCCCCCCCCACCCCCCAAAAAAAATCATTCCAAGTGTTTCCATCCTAGTCCAGGCCTCTGTCATCTACTTCCAGTCTCCCCATGCTTTAATATCATATATTATTTCCAAAATAATCACCATGAGCCCTATCTGGTTTGGCTCAGTGGACAGAGCATTGGCCTGCAGGCTGAAGGGTCCTGGGTTCCATTCTCTTCAAGGGCACATGCCTGGGTTGAAGGGTTCTATTCCCAGTAGGGGGTGTGTAAAAGGCAGCCAACCATTGATTCTCTCTCATCATTGATGTTTCTATCTCTTTCCATCTCCCTCACTGAAATCAATAACAATATATTTTTTAAAAATCACCATGAAATAACCAGTTTTAGGACATTGTTCCCTTTTTTAAGTATTACAGTGATTTCTGCCTTGTAATTCCTTTGGGCTAACTGCATAGTATTCACCATACCTTATGCTTTAAAAATGCCCCTAGAACAGTATGTCTTCTGTTATTGTTTGTATGCTTGGAAATATTAGCAAGCTTTTTTTTTCTTGTTTTAAGGCAATGGATTTTTGTGTGTGACCTGATATGACTTAAAAAAAATCAGATCTAAAAAAATAAAAATAATAAATAAATAAAAATCAGATCTAAGAGCTGTTATAGCTATGTTTGTTTGTCGCTTGAAAATGTAGCATTTGTAGGCAGAAACCAGAAGGATAATATCAATGTTAAGGGAGGGTAAAAGTTCTTTAATTTAAAAAAAAAATTTCAGTATAAAGTTAAGACAGCCAATTGATTTTTCTACAGGCTTTAAAAATTGGCTTACTTTCTCTTATGTTAATTGGTGTTCAATCTGTGTGTTTTTTGTTTTTATTTCAGAGAGAGGAAGGGAGAGGGGGATAGAGATAGAAACATCAGTGATGAGAATCATGACAGCTGCCTCTTGCATACCCCCTACTGGGGATGGATTCCCAAAACCCAGGCATGTGCCCTGACCGCCCTGACTGAGAATCGAACTGTGACCTCCTGGTTCATGTGTGGATCGACACTCAACCACTGAACCACACCAACCCGATGGTGTTCAAGCTTTAAAAAGAAAAAAGTTATATCAAAACCAGTCCCATACAGCTGGGCTTGGATGTTTGCCCATATTTCAGATTTTGATTTTTGGATTTAACAAAAAGGATGAGAATAAAGTAATATTTTGCATCTTTAGTTCTGAAAACACAATAAATTTTTAGTTTTACTATGATGTTTATTGTAGTCATTTAAAAACACTAGATACCTACTTGTGTGTTAATTACCATGATATTTGGTAGAAATACAACAGGGAATAAATATATTGCAGCTTTGGAGGACAATTGTTGAGGAGACACTATTAAGGCAGATAGTTAATTACAGTGTACTGTGAGAAGTTTTAAATATGTGTATGTACAAAGAACTATGAAATCACAGGAGGGAGTTACTCTGCTTAATTTTTTTGTCAAAACTATGTAAATAAATCCCAGTTTTGCTATTTATGCTAGCTGCTGAGAACTTTGCTAATGCTGTTTAAATACCATTGATAAGTATGAGGTTGAACCTGTGCAGTTACCATTATTGGCAGTTTTATGGTTTAACTCTAATAGTATTTCAGTATGGCAGTTAAAACAAAATAAAACATTGTTAATTTCCTTTGCCAATACTGTATGTCATTGTTGGATAATATTTTATTAAAATCAAACTGTGTTGACTACCATTTTTGGAAAGCATTTTTAAAGGTTTAGCTTGGTTTCTCTTTTGAAGAAGATAATATATATGAAAGAATTTATGAACTAGAAATTGCTATGCCCTTATAAGTTAGTTACTAAATTGCCTATTATTGTGGAAATATAATTATTTGGAAAGTCTTGCTTTCAGAGTTTGATTCCTTACAAACATTTATTGAGTGCCAGAACAACAAAGAAGTTCATTTCAGTGTTTTCTCCTAAGGAGGTCAGTCTGGTACTAAGCATAGCATGTATCTAGTTACAAAGAATGTGGGAGGCAGCACAGGATAGAATCAGTGATTTTTCAAATTTATCTTAGCACTGTAAACTTTTACCCAAAAACTCTTGCACAGAAACCCAATACATAAACAGATAAAAAGGGAGTCCTGCCTGTTTGGCCTCCTTTCTGTTCTCATTCCTGTTGTTTGAAACCATTGATGTGGGAGTAAAAACCAAACCTGGCTTATAGCTATTTGACCTTTGATACATGACCTGACCTTAGTGAAGTTGTTTCCTCATCTGTTAAATGAGGATATTAGTTTCTTTGCTGGGTGTTAGAAGAATTGAACATTGTAGAAAAGGGACTTAGAATGTAATGGCATTCAGTAAACGTAGCTATTAGGATTATATGGACATGACACAATGAGACTAAAGAAGAGGGTGCCTACCTCTGCCAAGGGGAATGGGCTGGCCAGGGAGGGCTTCACAGGAGGTGATTGGCCTCCTTCAGGTTGAATCTTAAAGGGGAATGGAAAATTGCAAGATATATGGGTGAGGGTTATGTCTACCAAAGTAAAACATTTTAATAATGAAGACTTCCGCATGTGGAATGCTACTTCATTATACCTTTCTGAAATAAATGGCCTTCCCTGCATTCTGTGTAGCTTTTCCTTAACATTCTTTAACTCATACTTTAGTATTAGGCTGGGCCAGGCTGGGTGAGAGTCTCTATTTACTTTGTTTTTTTTATTAATTTCTTTATTGGTTAAGTTATTACATATATGTCCTTATCCCCACATTACCCCCACCCCCATGCCCTCAGTCCCCTGTTGCCTGTGTCCATTGGTTAGGCCTATATGCATGCATACAAGTCCTTTGGTTGATCTCTCCCCCTTACACACTGCTGGTGGGAATGCAGACTGAGCCTCCTTTTGTTCCACAAAATTCC
>NW_006294069.1:4087088-4092456 GCF_000327345.1 Myotis davidii
TCTAGCAATTAAAACAGTACCTGGATGTATCTGTCCAATTTTCCCAACACCATTTATTGAAGAGACTGTCTTGACTCCATTGTATGTTCTTGCCTCCTTTGTCAAATATTCATTGAGCATAGTGGTTTGAGTTGATTTCTGGGTTCTCTATTCTATTCCATTGGTCTATAGGTCTGTTCTTGTGCCAGTACCAGACAGTTTTGAGAACAGTGGCTTTGTGATACAGCTTGATATCTGGTATTGAGATCCCACCTACTTTGTTCTTTCTCAGGATTGCTGTAGCTGTTTGGGGTCTTTTTTTATTACAGATGAATTTTTGGAAAGTTCGTTCTAGATCTGTGAAATATGCCGTTGGTAATTTAATGGGGGGTGCATTGAATCTATAGATTGCTTTGGGTAGTATGGGCATCTTGATGTTGATCTCTACTTACTTTGACTAATTAAATTGACTAGTCACCTAAAGGAAAAGGTACTCTAAACCTGAATTTGTAAGCTGTCTTGGTTATAATGTAATGATGCATTTATAGACAAGTCCTTCCTAAAAGCAGTTGCATTCGTGTGTTGAAAATTAGGAATCTTTATGTCCTCCTCTGAGGTCTTAGTAAGTGTTTTTATTTGTTATTTTAATGCCTGAGGTTCAGGGTAATGGTACTAATGCTATGGTACATTACAGGTGAATATATTTACTTGGACTGTTTGTTTTTGTTGTTTTTAAAATATATTTTATTGATTTTTTACAGAGAGGAAGGGAGAGAGATAGAGAGTTAGAAACATCGATGAGAGAGAAACATCGATCAGCTGCCTCCTGTACACCCCCTACTGGGGATGTGCCCGCAACCAAGGTACATGCCCTTGACCGGAATCGAACCTGGGACCTTTCAGTCCGCAGGCCGACGCTCTATCCACTGAGCCAAACCGGTTTCGGCTGTTTTTGTTTTTTAATCCTCACCCAAGGATATGTTTTTATTGATTTTTAGAGGAAGAGGGGGTGGGCGGAGAAAGAAACATTACTTGGTTGCCTCCCGTATGGATCCTGACTGGGGATCGAACCCACAACCTAGGTATGTGCCATGATCTGGAATTGAACCTGCAACCTTTTAGTATATGGAACCATGCTCCAACCAACTTAAGCCACCAGGCTAGGCTACTTTGAATTTTTGAGCGAGCTAGAAAGTTAGTTTCTAGGAAAAGCTAATGAGTCATAATTGCATGCTTTTTCTGCCTCTCCAGTGAAATATCTTTTCTTATAACAATCAAATTTTAGGCAAAACGTTTCAATGAGTTAGGCTAACACAGTGAAGTAATATTAAAGAAAATGGATGAGACATAGAAACTAAGAGTGATGTGTATATATATATAAAATCAGATAGTACCATGTACCAGGCACTCTTCTAAGTACATGGGTCAACTCATTTAATCTGCCTGACAAACTCTGTGAAATTATTATTATCTTTTTTGTCTAGTTTAGGAGGTTTGCAAAATATGGCTGGCAAGCCAAATCCTGCCTGCTACTTGTTTTTGTACAGCCTGTGAGCTAAGAATGATTTTTAAAATAATTTTAGTGGTTGAAAAAAAGCAAAATATATATATATATAGTACAATTTTACTTTATAAAGATTTTTATAAAATTTATTTTGTAAAATAGTTTGTAAAGTTAAAATTATAACTTATTAATTTCTAAAAATGATATGAAATTCAGCCCTTAGAGCGTCATACTGTGGTGCACTGGTGGGTCCCGGGTTCTATTCTCTGGTCAGGGCATACACTCCGGTTATAGTTTCTATCTCCAGTCCAGGTGCTTACCAGAGGCAACTGATTGCTGTTTCTCTTTCACATTATGTTTCTTTCTCTCTCCCTCTCCCTTCTCTCTAGAATCAATAGAAAAAACATAACATTGGGTGAGGATTAAAAAAATAATATGAAATTCACATTTTAGTGTCCGTAAAGTTTTATTGGAACAGAGACACACTTGTTACTTTACATATTGTTTATTGTTGTTTTCTTGCTACAGAAATTGTAACGTTGTCAAAACTGGGAATATTTACTGTCTAGCTTTTTACAGAAAGTTTGTTGACCCCTGGCCTAGATACAAGGGGAAAAGATGAAAAGCAACAAAGTTAATATTACATGTAAATACATGTAAAAGAATGCATCTTTATTAGGACAAACCAGGAAGATTAGATAATTATATAATGAGAAAGCCAACTGTATTTTCTTGAAGGATTAAAAAAACTGTTAATAAAAGCTTAACTATAATGGTAAATGCTTACTTATAATGTTGGCTTGACCTCTTTTTCCTGTTATAGATCTCTTTAAGATATACCTGCGTTGTAAATATTTCTTTGAATTTGAGTAACAGTAGTTGTAATTACCATTGAAATCTTAGTACTTTGGCTTCACAATTTGATAATTGTCTATGGATCCCAGTTAATACTTTCTGACACTGTCCCTTTGTAATATTGCTTTTGACCCTTTAGGACTAGCTATGATTTGAGCACATGCATCAAAATCACCTGGAGAAATTTTAAAAATTTAGATGCCGCCTCAGAACCTCTGAGGGTAAGGCCCCATCATGATTATATTCAGAAAGTTTCTCAGGTGGTTGTGTGGGGGAGTTGGGAGGGGGTGGATGAGGTGCTTTTAATGTATAGGTCTAGTTAAGATCCATAGTTACTTCCGTCTTAAACTATTTTAGTAAATCCAGTTTGCACAATATATACATGTTCTCAGAGGTGTGTATTTCTTATTGATTTATTTTTTATTTCAATATATTTTTTATTGATTTCAGAGAAAAGAGAGAGAAAGAGAAACATCAATGATAGAGAATCGTTGATTAGCTGCGTCCTGCACACCCCACACTGGGGATAGAGGCAGCAACCCAGGCATGTGCCCTGACCAGGAATCAAACTGTGACCTTCTGGTTCATAGGTTGATGCTCAACCACTGAGCCACCCTGGCCGGGTGAGACCTGCTTTCTTGATCCTTCTACTCTTCTATTTTTCTTTCCTGTTTTCACTTTCTGTACAATGCAGTTTAGGTTTTGTTTGATCGATTATTTCACCTCTTGATTATGCATTCCTCCCACATACCTTACAAACCCTCAGTCCAACCCTAGATCTCTAAATATGCATATTTTCTGTGTCTGCAGCCAGACTGTACATACTTAATAAAGAAAAATCACATGTCTTTGCACATTGGTACCACTAAAATTTCAGTCTCCCATCTAAAAAATGTTCTTCCTGTTGCATTTCTTTCCTCTCCATAGCAGCTATTTCAAGCCTTGTAAAGCCTTTTTCTTTACCCTGCCTACTCAGCAAATGACCTTACTTCCTTTTTTCCCCTGAAATATAAAAACATATTTGTGCCCTAGCCAGTGTGGCTTGGTTAGGTGTCATCCCATGCACTGAAGGGTTGCCGGTTCTATATCCAGTCAGGGCATGTGCCCAGGTTGCAGGCTTGATTCCTGGTTAGGGGGTGCAGGAGGCAGCTGGTCAATGTTTCTCTCCCTTTTCCCCTCTCCCTTCCTCTCTCTCTAAAAATCAATTAAAAATCTTTTTAAAAAAAACTTGCATCTTTTTTTCTTTCTAACACAGTGGAAGAGGTGACCCATCTTTATGTGTAAGACTTGTACATGTGGATCATATTCCTTTCTCTTCCTCTTCCCTTAGCTCCTTGTTCCATTTTTTTTTAAAAAATGTATTGATTGATTTGAGAGAGAGAGAGAGAGAGAATATGATAAATTATTTGTTCCACTTATTTATGCTTTCATTGGTTGATTCTTATATGGATCCTGACTGGAGATCAAACCTGCAACCTTGGCTTATCAGGAAGACACTCTAACTAACTGAGCTACTTGGCCAGGACCTCCCTCTGATTTAAAAAAAAAAAAAAAGACTTTCATATAGAAAATACCCGACTCATAAATAAAATGAGAGAATAGTGTGGTGAACCCTTTTTGTACCCATTACCCAGCTTCGACAGTTATCAACTCAAAGCCAACCTTATTTCATATATTTCCCACCATCTACTCTTTCCACTCAAAATTTTTGAAGCCAATTCAAGGCATATAATTTAACTGGTAAATTTTTTAAAAATACATTTTTATTGATTTTAGAGAAGAGGGAAGAGATAGAAACTTCAATGATAAGAGAGAATCATTGATCAGCTGCCTCCTGCATGCCTCACACTATGGATCAAACCCACAACCCAGGGCATGTGCCCTGACTAGGAATCTAACTGTGATCTCCTGGTTTATAGGTCAGTGCTCAACCACTGAGCCACACCAGCCAGCTTAACTGATGAACTTTTTGTGTGTATTTCTAAAAGACTTAACCACAATACTATAAATACTCTTGAAAAGTTCACAATTATTCTTTAATATCATTAGACATCCAGTCAGTGTTCAAATTTCCCCAAATGTTTATTCACTTGTTTATTTATTTTATAAATAATTATTTTACAAGTGATTTTTTGAATCCAGATCTAACTAAGATCTATAAATTGCAATTGTTTATCACTTCTCTTTTAATATATAGGTTTTCCTTTCTCTCTTTCTTAGAATATTTTTAAAGAAATTGGGTCATTTATTTTATAGGGCTTTTCACAGTCTGGATATTGCTGAATATATCCCATCATGTCGTTAACATATTCTTCTGCCCTCTATACTTCATTCAAAGTGGTAGTTGAAGCCAGATATTTGAACAGATTCAAATTTGATTTTCAGGCAAGAGTACTTTATAGGTTGTATAGTGTTATTCTATCAAAGAGTAGGTAAATCATGTCTAATTGTCTGCCTTTAGTTGATTAGGGTGAGAAAATGGTGATATTAAATTTCTTAATTCCTGTCTTCATTTTCTCTGTGTCCATTTTTTTCTTTCTACCATTACCATTTAAGCATCTTGCTTGATTGAAATGGAAAAACACACACACAGCAGCAACAACCAGAAAAATGGCTTTTCTACATTTCCACCTCTTTCTGAGATATTTATTTATAATGTCATCGTTAATTCCTTTCTTTGTACTAGTCAACCCACTTAAGTATGGTTTTTGCCATGTTAAAACTATGTCCCTACCATTTTACTAAATCTATTCTCATCAAAGTTATCAGTGAGCTCTATACTTAATGGAGCAGACCCATTTCATACCTCATTTTGCTTAATAGTTGGATAACTTTAGATACTGTGGATTGTCTCTCCTGTTTTTATTTTTACCCCTTTATTGCTTTTTCTTAGCTTCAATTGTAAATTCGAGGGTTTATGCTGTAGTTGTTGTGTTTAAGTGTTGGTGTTGCTCTGCCTGGCTCTGCTGCTCTTGCTGTACACATTCTCCATGGGACAATCTCATCCATTGTCATGGCTTCAATTATTTT
>NW_006294069.1:4093337-4103946 GCF_000327345.1 Myotis davidii
TCTTCTGGCGCATTCTGGTTGTTTCACGATCAAAGCGTGGTTCAAATTGATTATTTGTTGTCGGTAGCAATCAGTATTATCGGTTTCGCCTGGTTTTAGAAGCTCATAATACACCACACCTTCCTGATCCCACCAAACCCAGAGCATTGTCTTCTTTCCAAAGCGATTTGGCCTTGCTGTCGATGTTGATGGTTGACCTGGATCAACCCATGATTCTGTGCGTTTGGGATTCTCAAAATAAATCCACTTTTCATCGCCAGTCACAATTCAATGCAAAAAAGACTTTCTTTCATGCCATTGAAGCAACATTTTACTGATGACGTTTTGATTTCCTATTTGTCTTCCGTTCAGTTGATGAGGGACCCATTTTCCTTCCTTTAAAATCGTTCCCATTGCTTGTAAACAATCAGGAATTGTTTGCTGAGCAACGTTTAATCTTCCTGGAAGTTGTTTTTGAGTTTGACATGCATCTTCATCCAATAATGCTTGTAATTGTTGGCCTTCAAACTTTTTTGGTTGACCTGGACATTGTCTATCACATTGAAATCATCACTTTTAAAGCGTTTAAACCAGCGTTCACAAGTATCTTGAGATGGAGCATGTTCACCATAAGCTTCCCGAAGTATACAATAACTTTTACTTCAAAATAATGAATTAAAATTTCCTGCAAATGCTCTTTTTTGGCATGAAATTCGGCATTTTTAAGCTTAAAAATATCTATGATGTTAACACCTTCAGCAAATTTGACATATGAAGTTTTGAAGCTTGCTGTCAATACAACAAAATAGCGTACATATCAAATCGCACATATATCAACATATGTGTAACTCCATCTATTGAAAAAAAATCTGCATATTAACTGGTACACCTAATACATACATAGTGGATTTTTGCCATGTTCCTTTTTCATTTTGATTTATATTATTAATTCTGTCAGTGTATTACATACACTGTCCCAGTTAATAGAAACCTGTAGACAGTTCAAATAATCACTACCATCAAATTATTCTTACCCTATTGTGACCTTTGTCAGAGTGTATGAGGTCCTAAATGCTTTAACTTGGTGACAATTAAGGCTTAGAAAAGTGGGGCTTAAATAACTAGGAATTGTTAAAAAACAAAGAGGGATGGTTTTCTGGGTTGTCCATTGTGTTTGGTTCTCAATCCCCAAATTTACTACTAACAGTCATATTTTGGTGATTTAGACATAGTGGTAGTGATGGTTTTTAGCTATCATTTTGAGCTAACTGGCCTTCAGGTTGGAAGAATCATTAAAGACAATAAAATCCCTGATTATATTTACTAGAATTGCTCAATGAAGGATCTCCATTTAAATGGAAGCTGCCATGGGGAATATCTGAGCGTTCACTTTGTGATTCAGGACTCGTATTTAAAACCTGCTCATTTTTCCTGGACTAGTTTATTTACCACTGTATCCTCGGTGCCTGGAATAGTGCCTGCTAAGGCTTGAAAAATGTAGTAAAGAAGTGCTCTTTCTCCTCTGTCCATGTTGTGCCTCTTGATATATTTATTGGTGGACCCACAGACCCTCTATTAGATGTTAATTTCATTTCATTTAGAGGATGATTTTCTACTTCTTTAAAGTGTCCCTTCCGATTGAATTTTGTATATATCAGTACTCTGGATTTTAAATAAGATTGTCTCAGATATATTTCCTAAATACAATAAAAATTCTACTTAGCTATTTTTATACATGATAAGACAAACTTTTTATAAATTGGGAGATTTGAAGAATAATTCTTTAAGAAAGCTTGATTTTTCTTTTACCTACACTTACTCTAATTGAACTGATCACAATACATTGATTTTATAGTGTTATAAGTATAAAGAAGGGGCTCTGAAATACTAAGTAATATCTAAAAACTAGATTAGAGAATTAGATTACTGTGTGAGCACATAAAATCTAGGGTAGTTCATTCAGTTTTTATTTTATTTTCCTTTTTTTGTAAACATGCTTCTAAAGAACACAAAATAAAAATATTAACTTATTTCTTGATTATATGTATTAGTTAAGGGCATTAGATTACTAGTTTATTTACATTGTAAATATCAGCTATTCTAAGATTATTGGTGACTAATATTTAATCTTGTAAGTTACTTCAGGTTGGTTTGGTATCTTTTGACACTTTATGAAATCATCTGTCATACCTTTTTCAGATTATAGCTTTTTTTGTAAATTAGAATCTTTTTTTAAAAAATTAAATTTATTGCAGTGACATTGGTCAATATGAACATACAGGTTTAAGGTGTGGGTTTCTGTGTTACAAGGTCTGTATATAGCACCATGTGCCTACCACCCAAAGTCAAATCTCTTGTCACCGTCCCCCTTCATCCCCCAACCCCTTCCCTCTGACAACCACCACAGTGCTGTTTGTGTTCACGAGTTTCAGTTTTATATCCCACATATGAGTGAAATCATATAGTTCTTAGCTTTTCCTGACTGACTCATTTCCCTTAGCATAATGTTCTCAAGGTCCATCTACATTGTTGCAAGTGGCACTATTTCATCCTTTCTTATGGCTGAGTAGTAGTATTCCATCTTATATATGTACCACATCTTTATTTTACTTTAAGGGAAAATTAAAATTATAGTCTTCTAGAGAAGTTATATGTTTTGTTTTTTTAAAATATATTTTTATTAATTTTAGAGAGTCAGGGAGAGGAAGAGAGAGAAACATCAATGATAAGAGAATCATTGATCGGCTGCTTTCTGCACACCCTCTACAGATGATTGAGCTTGCATCCTGGGCATGTGCCCTGACTGACCAGGAATCGAACCACGACCTAGAGGTTGATGCTTAACCACTGGGCAACACTGGCCAGGCAGAGAAGTTATATGTTAATATTTGAAATTTAATAAAATTAGTATCAAAATCTGGTGGGTGATTGGTAGAGACTGGGTAAATTTAAAAATAGTGCTTCCCTAGCCAGTTTGTCTCAGTGGATAGAGCATCGGCCTGTGGGCTGAAGGGTCCTGGATTAAATTCTGGCCAAGGGCATGTGCCTGGGTTGCAAGTTTGATCCTCCCGGCCCTGGGGGTGCATGCAGAAGGCAACCAATCAACGTGTATCTCACATCAATATTTCTCTCTTTTTCTCCCCCTCCTTTCTGTTCTCTCTAAAAATCAATGGGAAAATATCCTTGAGTGAGGATTAACAAAAAAACTAATAAATAAATAAAAATAGTGCTGAAAACTATCCTATATAACAAAAGGCTAATATGCAAATAGACCACACAGTGGAATGACTGATCACTATGATGCACACTAACCACCAGGGGGCAGATGCTTAACGCAGGAGCTGGTGGTCAGTGTGCTCCCACAGGGAGAGAGCCACTCAGCCAGAAGCCAGGCTCACAACTGGCAAGCCTGCCCTGCCTCTGCAGCAGTGCTAAGGATGTCCAACTGACAGCTTAGGCCCACTCCCCTAAGCCGTCAGTTAGACATTCCCCAAGGGCTCCTGGACTGCTAGAGGGCGCAGGCCAGGCTGAGGACACACCCCCCTCTACACCCCTCCAGTGCACGAATTTCATGCACCGGGCCTCTAGTTAAAGATAATTTAAAATGCATAAAATACTATATATTTTTGGCATTGATTTTCATAGTAGGTTGAAAATATCACCTACTATTCATATTAGCATCATAATAAACCTCATCTTTGAAAGTGTGTTGTTATTGCAAGTAATAATTTAGAAGTAATTTAAATTCTAAATGAAAGAAATAATTTTTTTTCTCTTTTTCCTTAGGTGGAATGAATCTTACTTGCTGACTATCTCCTGGTTACTGGTTGAATTCACTTATAAAAGAATCATCTTCCCCTGCGTGGAAGTCACTTAGTGGAATATTTAATTACAAATCCAGGGATTGCAAAGCCTTTTGATTTCCCAAAGGAAGGGGACATACCACTATATCAAATAAGCTTGACATTACAGCCAAAATGGTGCTGTCCCAAAGACAACGAGATGAACTGTAAGTTTCTCTGTTGTATGTGTGTGTGTGTTAAAATATTCTCTCATAAAGGACAAGGTAGTAAATTAAAATACAGCTTTAGGAGATCTGTTTTCATATTAAAACTGTTAGGAGTGTTTAAATATTGATGTGGGCATTTGGGTGTGATTTTAAAACTGGGTCTTACTTTGATATAGCACTGTTTACTCTTGTGACCTTATTGTGTATAAATTTAAAGCAAATCAAGTTAGTTGGGATTTTTATCTCAAGTTTGTCTTAATATATAATTATGTTCATTTGGAAGATAGGTGCTTCAAAACACTTATAAATTATTTTGTCTAGATACATGTATTAGAATAGAAAAATGAAAGCTTTTTTGTTGTTGTTACTGCTAATGCCTTTCCTTTGCCTTATGTATATTTTATCATCCTTTGGCTCTTATAGGATTTGAACTTTATAAGGTGGCTAATGTAATAGTTAATGCAAATGCATTAACTAGATAGGCATGAAAATGATTTGATCATTGCTATATAGGATTTTATGGCATTCTATTTTTTGTAGGTGAAGAATATAGTGGAAAATATTTAGTTTTGTGTTCTAGGCTTTTAAAATTTTCTGTGGCTTTTTAAACTGTATAATTGGGAATAATTTCAAATTTATAGATTAGTAAGATTAGTACAAAGAATATTTATATACATTTTATCCAAATTCACCTGTTGGTAACATGTATCATTTTGCACTCTGTAGCTGTGTGTGTGTGTGTGTTATGTGGGGGGGGTTGTGTAGACAGAGTAAATTGCATACATCAAGGACCTTTCTCTGAGATACTTTAGTACACAGTTCCTAAGAATAAGGAAATTCTTATATAAAACCAAGTACAGATAGCAATTTCGGTAAATTTAAAACATTGAAACAATACTTTAATTTAACCTACCTTCCATACTCGAATTTTGTCACTTGACCCAATAAAGTCCTTTATGGCAATATTTTAATCTTCTCTAGTACACCATCCAGTCCAGGATTAGGTATTGTGGTCAGTTGTCCTAAGTGTCATTTAATCTGAAACATTTCCTCAACCTTTCTTGCTTTGAAGACAATTAGATAAAAATATGTAGGGTTTTTTTTTTTAATAATCCTCACCCGAGGATATTTTTCCATTGATTTTTAGAGAGAATGGAAGAGAGGAGGAAAGAGAAATATCAATGTGAGAGAAACACATCAATTGGTTGCCTCCTGCAGGCACCCCAACCAGGGCCCAGCCAGGGAGGAGCCTGCAACCGAGGTACATGCCCTTGACTGGAATCGAACCTGGGACCATTGGGTCTGGAGGCTGATGCTCTGTCCACTGAGCCAAACTGGCTAGACCTCAACACTTTTATTCTTTCTACAGTTGATAGTCAGCACTAAGCATTTTACTGTATTCAAGAGATCTTTTTCTCCTTTTTGTTGACTTTTCATTATTTATATGAACTCATGGGTTCTTATATTTTCAATAGTTTCATCATTCACTACTATACTTACTCTTTTGGTGTGTGAATTGTTCTAGGTTGTCCTCTCGGATAGCGGTCGCCAACTGGTGGTCCGCAGACCACTGGTGGTCCGTGAAGTCCGAAAGATTGGCGACCGCTGGTTTAAGGGAAATCTTTGGAGCAGCGACCTGAAAGGTTGGCGACCGCTGCTCTAGGAGACTCTTCCGTTGGCTCTTAAATATGCCCCTATCATTTTTTATTGCACTTTCTTACTTTCTGGCATTATAAGATGTTCCAGGCTTGTTGTGTACCAATCCTGCCTTAAACCTAGAATCAACCATTTCTCCAACAAACCCTGGTTCCTCTTAGTGGGGAATGGTATTAGAGATCAAGATATGGGCATTGCCCTAGCCGGTTTAGCTCAGTGGATAGAGGGCCTGTGGACCAAAGGGTCCTGGCTTTGATTCCAGTCAAGGGCACATACCTTGGTTGCAGGCTCCTCCATGGCCCAGGCCCTGGATGGGATGCATGCAGGAGACCAATTGATGTGTTTCTGTCTGTCTTTCCCTCTCTTCCACTCTTTCTGAAAGATCAATGGAAAAAATCTTTGTATGCGCGTTAAAAAAATTTTTTTAATTGCATTTTCAGAATACTTTAAAAACAAAACAAAACCCAAAGATATGGGCATTAAGTGTACTTATTGCTACTGGGTTGTCTTTGTTTCTAGATCCTTTGAGTAAACAGAACTACGAAATACATGGATATATAAACATATGCACAGACATTTGGTGTATATATATGTTCTAAGATTTCTCAGTCTTGGCACTGTTGACAATTTAGGCTAAATAATTCTTTGCTGTGGGGCCTGTCATGTACACTGTTGGTTGTTTAGCAACATTCCTGGCCTCTACCCACTAGATGCTGCAATCAACAATGTCTCCAGACGTTGCCACTGTCCTCTGGGGGAGATGGGGGCAAAATTTCCTCCAGTTGAGAACTGGTGTATAGATACACACACACACACACACACACGCACACGCACACACACACGCACACACACACATATACATACATGCACACATATTTATTTTAGAAATCATTAGGCTACACTGATACTTCTAATTCCAGTCTATTTTCACAAGTTTCTTTCTTGTCTTTCCCTCTGTAGTACTTATTTTTCTCTTTTTATAGTGAGACCCTGACTCTCAACTCATTTGCTCAGTCCTATAATACTTCTAAAATAGTTGCAGAATTATTATGTTCATACCACTTAAAAAAATGAACAAACCCTGGAAAGGGTTCACAATTTGTACGGTTTTTCCCTCCATCTACCCTGCCCAGACAGATAGTATATAATCAATACAAGCAGGTCCTCCAATAAGGTCATTTTGTTCAGAAGCATCTCTTTTCATTATAGTGTTGATGAAATGTCATAGGAACTTGACTTTTGTTTTATATTCATTAGCCTATGGTAAAATTGGTTTCATTATCTGTCATTACATTGCAGTTCCAAAGAACCGATTGATTATGTGAAGTGAGGGCTTACTGTACTGTTATTGCAAATTACTTGGATTAGTTTTATTTTGTGTTTTCCCTCTTCATGTGGTTATATTATTCATTTAAAATACATTTGGGTTCATCTGTTCTAGTTTTTCAGTTTTCTGCATCCTTCCCTTCCCATCCTTGTTAACAATATAATATTTTGAATATGCATAAGATTATCCAAAAAGTTACACGCTGAAGTTTTATTCTCTTCAGAATCCCTTCTAAGTTACCCATCTTTACCTCTTACAGGAACCAACCTTATAAGAAAGATATGTGTATGTTTTCTGGTTCCTCCTTTCTTAATAAAAAGGTAGCATGCTATTTGTGTTCTTTTGTACTTTTACTTTTTTTCACTTAACATCTGTTGGAACTCACCCCATACCATTAATGTCCTCCTGTTTTTTCTTGTAATAGCTGTGTGTGTGTGTGTGTGTGTGTTTGATAAAATTGGTCAAGGAGGCAGTAGAAAACTTATGTGGATCATTAGCTATAGAGGAAATTGTAAGATAGTTACAGACTTGAAATCTAGACAGTTTTCAAACCTATACTCTAATTATGTTGAATCTTTAATTACTGGTAACTTTCCAGATTATATGGCCTCTTCCAGAATAGAAAGAGATGGAAAACTTAGGATCTCATTTTATGAAGCTAGAATAACCCTGATAGCAACACTAGGCAAGAGGAAAATAATAAAATATTATAATAAGCTAATTTTAATATGAACTCAGATATAAAGATATTGAATAATATAACAAATTGAAAAGAATCAACCGTTAGAATGATTGAATTTAGTGTGGTGACCAGAAACAAGATGGCATACAATAATGAATTATTTCTGTTATTGAATAATGTAGTAGAAAATATTATTTTGCCTTTTTATGGTGAAAAAAAGTGAATAATTGAAAGATTACATAAATCTCAAATTATTAATAAAATTAAATACAACCCCATTCAAAATTTAAACAGAATTTTCCATAAATTTGACCGACTTAATTCTAAAATGCATCTGGCAGAGGAAAATAGTTGAAAAATTTTTTAAAAGGATTAATAAGAAAGGAACTGCCAGGCTGGCATGGCTCAGTGGTTGAGCGTTGGCCTGTGAACCAGGAGATCACGTTTGATTCCTGGTCAGGGCACATGCCTGGGTTGTGGGCTCAATCCCCAGTGTGGGGCATGCAGGAGACAGCTGGTCAATGATTCTCTCTCATCATTGATGTTTCTCTCTCCCCCCCTCTCCCTTCCTCTCTGAAATCAATTAAAAAATATTTTTAAAAGAAAGGAAATGATTGTACCAGGTATTCAAACGTTACTGTAAAGTAATAAATAAAATACTGTGGGATAGGCAAATAAAGTTCACATCAACAGAGAAAAGGTGAGCTGTTTGGCAAAGTATTAGTATAACAGATTGTACTAAAAATAAACTTGAATCCAGATGAAACTTCTTTTAAAATTTTTATTGTTGAAAGTATTACATATGTCCTTCCCTTTCCCCCCATTAACCCTTTCTAGCCCATCTTCACCCCAGTCCCTCACCACCCCACTGTGTGTCCATGGGTTATGCATAAATGCATACAAGATCTTTGGTTGATTACCTTCCACCCACCCAGCCTCCCCGGCCTTCCCTCTAAGATTCCGCACTCTGTTCCATGCTCCCATGTCTCTGGGTCCACTTCGTTCATCAGTTTATTTTGTTAGTTAGATTCCACATATGAGTGAGATCATGTGATATTTGTCTTTCTCTGACTTATTTCACTTAGCATGATATTCTCCGGGTCCTTCCATGCTGCCTCAAAGGGTAAAAGATTCTTTTTTTTTTTTACTGCTACTTAGTATTCCATGGTATAAATGTACCACAGCTTTTTTATCCACTCATCTTCTGATGGACATTTGGCCTGTTTCCAGATCTTAGCTATTGTAAATTGTGCTGCTATGAGCATAGGTATGCATACATTATTTCTGATTGGTATTTTGGGTTTCTTAGGATATATTCCTGTAGTGGGATCACTGGGTCAAATGGCAGTTCCCTATTTAATTTTTTTACTCCATACTGTTTTCCATAATGACTGCAGCAGTCTGCATTCCCACCAGCAGTGCACTAGGGTTCCCTTTTCTCCACATCCTTGCCAAGCACTTGTCATTTGTTGATTTGTTAATGGTAGCCATTCTGACAGGTATGAGGTGATACCTCATTGTCGTTTTAATTTGCATCTCTCTGATGAGCAGTGACTCTGAGCATTTTTTCATATGTCTCTTGGTCATCTGTATGTCCACTTTGGAGAAGTGTCTATTTAGGTCCTTTGCCCATTTTTAAATTGGATTGTTCGTCTTTTGTTAAGTTGTATGAGTTCCTTATATATTTTGTATATGCACCACTTCTTCTTTATCCATTCATCTACTGATGGACACTTAAGTTGCTTCCATATCTTGGCTATTGTAAATAATGCTACAATAAAATAAACATAGATGTATACATTTTTGATTTAGTCTTTTGAGTTTCTTCGGGTAAATACCCAGGAGTGGAGTTGCTGGGTCCTTTTTTGTCTCATTTTAGTTTCTGTTTTAATGTCTATTTTGTCTGGTAAAAGTACTGTTACCCCAGCTTTATTTTGTTTTTGTTTTGTTTCCATTTTCATGATATATCTTTTTCCATCCCTTTACTTTCAGTCTGTGTGTCATGTAGACAACATATGTAAGGGTCTTGTTTTAAGTAATTGTTGATAGATATATTTATTGCCTTATTATTATTTTAATTCTCACTTGAGGATATGCTTATGATTTTTAGAGAGAGGGTAAAGGAGAGAGGGAAAAAGATAGAAACATCAATGTGAGAGAGAACATCAATTGATTGTCTTCCATATATGTCCCAACTGGGGTTGGAACTTGCAACCTAAGTATGTGCCCTGACTGGAAATTGAACATGCTACCCTTGGTTACACAACCAATTGAACCACACCAGCCAGGGCTTATTATTCATATTTTGATTTTTAAAAGACCCTTTAACATTTCTTATAAGACCAGTTTAGTGGTGATGGACTTTTTTTTTATCTTTTTCTTGTCTGGGAAGCGCTTTATCTGCCCTTCAAATCTAAATGATAGCTTCGCTGGTTAGAGTAATCTTGGTTGTAGATGCTTATTTTTCATCACTTTGACTATTTCGTGCCAATCCCTTTTGGCCTACAAAGTTCCTGTTGAGAAATAAGTTGATAATCTTATGAGAGCTCCCTTGTAAGTAACTATTTGCTTTCCTCTTGCTGCTTTTAAGATTCTCTCTTTGTCTTTAACGTTAGCATTTTAATTTTGATGTTTTTTGGTGTGGGCCTCTTCAGTTCATCTTGTTTGGGACCCTCTGTGCTTCCTGGACTTGTATATCTATTTCCTTCATTGGGTTAGGGAAGTTTTCCATCATTTTTTCAAATGTTTTCAATTTCTTGCTCTCTCTCTTCTCCCAGTATTCCCATGATGTGAATGTTAGTATGCTTGAATTTGGCCCAAAAGCTCCTTACACTGTCCTTATTTATTTATTTATTTATTTATTTATTTATTTGCTAGAGGCCCGGTGCATGAAAATTCATGCACTGAAGGCGGGGTCCCTCAGCCCCGCGTGCCCCCTCTCACAGGCCCAGAGCAC
>NW_006294069.1:4104069-4158791 GCF_000327345.1 Myotis davidii
TTATACGCACCCTGACTTGGAATCAAACCCACAGCCTTTCTGTATACAGGATGACTCTACAACCAACTGAGCCACGCCAGCCAGGGCTCCATGTCCTTTTTTATGCTATTGAAGTTCTCACTAAGTTGCTGTCCTTATTTAAAAACATTTTTTCCTTTCCTGTTCTGATTTGGTGTTTTTTGCTTCCTAATATTCCAAATTGCTCTTTGAGTATCCTTGTAGCCATTTTTTGAATTCTATATCTGATAGTTTGCTTGTCTCCATTTCATTTAGTTCTTTTTCTAGAGAATTTTCCAGTTCTTTCATTTGGGACCTGTTTCTTTGTCTCTTCATTTTGGCTGCTTATTTCTTTTCTGCTTCATTTACTCTATTGTTGATTCCCAGTAATTTATTCTTTGTTTCAGTTCGTATATCCTTTATTTCTGATGGGTTCTTTTTTATGGTTTCCATGTCTTCTTCTTTTTTTTTTTAATCCTCACCCAAGGATGTTTATTTCTGTGTATTAGGTAGAGCTGCTGCCTTTCCTGGATTTGGTAGAGTGGCCTTGTAGGTGTCCTGTAGGGCCCAGTGGTGCAGCCTCCCTGGTTACTGGAGCTGGGTGCTCCAGGTGCACCCTTTTGTGGGCTGTATGCACTGTCCTGTTGTAGTTGTAGTTGAGTCTTGGTTTCTCTTGGCACATTGCTGGGAGTGACCCTCCCCTGCTTCCCCCCATACACACAACCTGATGGGCTGCGAGGACCAGCTGCTACTATAGTAGAGGAGCCTGCTGTGCAGGGGCTGACCCCATGGAGCAGAAATCACTTCAGTAGGGCTTTGTTGCCCACTGAGTTCACCCCTTGAATGTGTTGCTCATGGAGGTGGTTGGGTTATAATCCGGTGTGGTCTGAAGTTGTCCATCAAGTGTACTGGCATTGGGGGCCTTCCAGAGGGTGCAAGGTCAGCCACCATCTGTGCTCTGCCCTGGGCCACCTGGTGATCTGCAGATGGCTGCTACTTGTGCTGGGTTTAGAAGTGCCCAGGAGAGGCCAAGCTATGAATCAAAACTGGCTGCCACTAGTGCCAGGCCTGGAGCCACTTAGCCAGAGGTATGGGTCATGCTGAGGCCAGATGCTGCTTGTTTGAAAGATTTTAGGAAAGTCAGAAGCATGAGCCAAGCAAGAGAGGCCATTTGTATGGAAAAGCCATTGGAAACAGCTTGGGTGGGCCCACAAGTTAGATCTCAGAGATTCACAAGGGCGGGAGAGCAGTGTTGGCCAGGTTGATGCTCTTGGGGGGAGGGTGTTCAACAAAGGAACAATGTCCTCTGCCAACACTTCTGTCTGAGAGAAAGCTTCCCCTCTAGCCCTTGTCCTAAAGCCAGACAATTCAGGTCCTTCCCATATGTCCCTGGCTCTTTTCCAGCTGCTGCCCTTGTGCTGGAATTCAGAGTGAGTCCGAGTAACTCAGTGCACAGGCAATTTTATTTATTGATTTTTGAGAGAGAGGAAGTCGATTTGTTCCACTTATTTATACATTCATTGATTGCTTCTTTTGTATGTGCCCTGGCCAGAGTTTGAACCCACAACCTTGGTTCATCTGGAGCAGCAGTCGCCAACCTTTCGGACCTCACAAACCACCTGTGATCTGCGGACCACCGGTTGGCGACCACTGATCTGGAGGATGCTCTAACCAACTGAGCTACTTGGCCAGGGCGCTCTCCCTTTTGAAACTCCACACATAGGTGTAGGGCCAACAACCCTTTCTGAGTCTCCACCCTTCCTACCAGTCTCTACCAGTCTCCATGTGGCTTCTTTTTTATATCCTTTATTATAGGACTTCTGTTCAGCTAGATTTCAAGCATTCTAAAGGGTGTCAGTTCTGTAATTTAGTTGTAATTTTGATGTGGTGGTGGTAGGTTCTGAGCAGGGTGTTTACCTACACCTCCATTGTTTCTTGGTGTGTGTGTGTGTTTTAATCCTCACCTGAAAATATGTTTTTATTAACTTCAGAGAGAGAGAAACATCAGTGTGAGAGGAAAAACATAGATCAGTTGCCTCCCATATGCGCCCTAATTGGGGATTGAACCCACAACCTATGTATATGCCCTAACTGGGAATCAAACCTGCAACCTTTTGGTGCATGGGATGATACTCCAACCGACTGAGCCACCGGGTCAGTGCTATGCCGCCATCTTTACTGGAACTTTCCAGCTGCACCTTCCCAACTCCAATATTTTGCGGTGCTCATTGGAAACCTTACTGTGGAATGGAATACTGAGGCTTCTTTAAGTTCTGGAAATGTACTTGTTAAATTCAACAGGAACCTCTTAGTAGCCAGATTGCTTGGATACTTCTTTTATTGTGGTTGTTAATCCTCACCAGAGGATTTTTTTGGGGGGGAGGGTGAGGAAATGGGGGTAGAAAGGGAGAGAGACATAGATGTTTCTCTCTAAAATAAATAAGAGCATTTTTTTAAAAAGCTGTACATGCGCATACATGGTGATATGGACATAATGGACATAGAACATGGCATGAGAAGGCAGTGCTGAAAGAGGTTAGCAGTGGCAATTTCAAAGTATAGAATTTTTTTTTAAAATCCTCACCTGGTTATCTTTTATTGATTTTTAGATAGAGAGGACGGGAGAGAGCAAGAGAGAGAGAGAAACATTGATATAAGAGAGAAACATTGATTGGTTGGTTACCTTCCACAAATGCCCAAATGGGGATCGAATCCAAAACCTTTAAGTTTACAGGATGAAGCTCCAACCAACTATGCTACTGGACCAGGGCAAAAAAATATTTTTTTTTAAAGCCCATTAAGATTATAATTGCTATAATTTGTGCATATGTAACATCTTCATATTACCTGTTATATGAGCTTCAGAGTTGTAAACTGTGTGCAGTGTGTTGAGGCAAAGTTTCAGGCATTAGGGCTTGATTGACCCTGAAGGTAGGAGTAGAGCTAAGGAGCTTGTAAATATTTACAAGTACCATATAAGGTTTGTTTACCCTTGACATTTTGCCCTTAATTGCTTGCTGTTGGTTTTTTAGATGAATAAAATAAAGCTAAGAGATAGATGTCACTTGTTTCCCTTATTATTTGGAATATTCTAACCAATAGGAAATGTATTTTTGTTTAAGGTTTGTAATACAGGTTTTGGCAACACAATATTTGATGGAATGTTTTGAGAAAACCTTGCATTCCTGTTTTGTTTTAGAAGGCCCAAGTAGACCTAACTACCTGGTAGAAATTAAGAAGTAGATCTCAGCTCTGTGTAAAGAAGATATTTCTTAATGAATCAAATGATCTTAGTGGAGTAGGCCAGAAGGCATAGGCTGTGACATGAGCAGCACATAGGCATAGACTCACAATAATAGTAAGAATTTACATTTCCTCAGCTCCCTTATCCAGGAATATGATGTGCTGACCTTGTCTTCCACTAGTTGTTGTGCTTTTTTTTTTAAATATATTTTACTGATTTTTTACAGAGAGGAAGGGAGAGGGATAGAGAGTTAGAAACATCCATGAGAGAGAAACATCGATCAGCTGCCTCCTGTACACCCCCTACTGGGTACATGCCCACAACCAGAATCGAACCTGGAACTCTCCAGTCCACAGGCCGACGCTCTAGCCACTGAGCCAAACTGGTCAGGTAGTTATTGTGCTTTAATCATTGTTATGGAACATAAAGAAAGATAATTTCCTGTTATCTTTATTCACTTTTTTATTTTTGTTTTTAACATGCCATTGAATTAAAACTTAGCAATTCTATATTACTAGAGTGTTTTTATTTCCTAAAGCATTAGGTGGCGATGGCATTTACATTTATTTATACAAGGGTGGTCATAGCAGCATTGTTTGTAGTAGTAAGTGCATGTTTCCATAGTGGAGTATAATATAGAAGAAGGCTTTACATTTGATAAAGAATGATTGCTACACTGACCAGTGTGGCTTTTGGTTGGAGCATCATCCCATACCAAAGGGTCTTGGGTTCAATTCCTGGTCATGGCACATACCCAGGTTGCAGTTTTTAGAGATATCTTCAAGCCATTAACAGTCGG
This sequence comes from Myotis davidii, assembly GCF_000327345.1. Taxonomy (NCBI): domain Eukaryota; kingdom Metazoa; phylum Chordata; class Mammalia; order Chiroptera; family Vespertilionidae; genus Myotis; species Myotis davidii. Next base: position 4,108,110 of record NW_006294069.1, read on the forward strand.
TGAGCCCTGTCCTGTAGTGGTTAGAGCATTACCCCACACACCAAAGGGCCTGGGGGTCAATCCCTGGCTTTGTCAGGGTGCATACAAAAGGCATCCGATCGATGTGTTTCTCACATCAGTGTTTGTTTCTCTCTCCCTCTCCCCCTCTCTCCTTTCCTCTCTCTAAAGTCAATAAAAGCATATCCTTGGGCGAGGATTAAAAACAGAATGATTGCTAAGATTAAGTGAGTTTATATAACATTGTAAGACACACTAGTATGAAATGTACTGCAGTTTGTTTTAAAAACAAGTATTGATTATCTCTAAAAGACTGCTCAGGGATGTGTGTTAATAGGTGGGTTATCTCAGAAAGGAAACACAAAACACTGGTAAAGTAATTGCCTCAGGGATGGAATATTGGGGGTCAATGGTGGAAAGAATGCTTATGTAAAATTTGTTTAAATATATATACGCACACACATATACATACATAATAGTGGCCTGGTGCATGAAATTCATGCACTCATGGGGGGCGGTCCTTCAGCGCTCATGCAGTCTGGGAGCCCTCGGGGGATGTCTGACTGACTGCTTAGGCCCACTTCCTGCGCGGAGCTGGCCTAAGCTGTCAGTCAGACGGTCTAAGCTGTCAGTCGGACATCGTTAGTACTGCTGCAGGGGAGGGAAAGGCTCCCACTACTGCTGCTGTGCTCGCCAGCTGTGAGCCTGGCTTCTGGCTGAGCAGTGCTCCCCCTGTGGGAGCTCACTGACCACCAGGGGACAGCTCCTGTGTTGATCGTATGCCCCCTGGTGGTCAGTGTGTCTCATAGCGTCGGGTGGTTCCATGGTTCTGTTGATTTGTATATTTGCCTTTTATTATATAAGAAGATTAGTTTTTTAAATTATTTAGATTGCTTTAAAGGAAATCCCAAGCAACTATTATATTACAGTGGACTTAAGGCTCAAAAATTGATAGAGGAGTAGGTTGTCTTAGGAGGGAGGTAGCTGATTTTCTCTTTGAAGGAATATAAGGAGAGCTTGAAAAGGCATCTGCTAATTCAGCTTCAATTTCTTTCTTAATGAATGTTTTTAGTCTATGATATTTTAGTCTAAGTTTATAGCTTCGCTCTTTTTTTCACCCACTCCTTTTTTTTGTTTTGTTAATCCTCACCTGGGGATATTTTATTCATTGATTTTTTTTTTAGACAGAATGGAAGGGAGGGGAGAGTAAGAGATAGAGAAACATTGATGTGAGAGACACATAGATCAGTTGCCTCCCCCATGTGCCCCAACTGGGGCCGGAGATTGACCCTGAAACCCAGATACGTGCTCTTGATTAGGAATTGAACCCCATACTCTTCAGTGTGTGGGCCGACATGCTAACCACTGAACCACACCGGCTAGGGCACACCCACTCTGAATGGCTTAAAGATGTCTCTAATATTAAAATACTAATTATAATTTTATCAGAACAAGTCTTTCTGCAAAACTAAACTTCAGTTGCTAGTTCTTGAATGTCTATAACAAGTAGTAAGGGAAGGCTAAATGTAAACATGAATAAAATTGATGATTACTCTTACAAATTGATACCTATTAATATAAGCCATATCTTGACCTCTGTAGAATGCCCACAGCTTATAAGGTAAGCAACACATTAGAAACTTAAAGCAAAAAGCTCAAGAATAATATAGTACATATATTATTAAAGCTGTACTTTGACAAAGCTAAATGTTTTAGAGGCTTAGGTGGAGCAGGTCCCTTTTTTGTGAAATACTTGTGTTTTTTGGAGTCATTTGAATTTGTTTTCTTTCAGAAATCGGGCTATAGCAGATTATCTTCGTTCAAATGGTTATGAAGAAGCATATTCAGTTTTTAAAAAAGAAGCTGAATTAGATATGGTATGTTTTACTTCTTACAATTATAAGTGGATTTTACTGAAGTATCAGCAATTAACAGACACCTCAGTTATCCACAGATCTTATCATTTGTTATTTATGTGGCACTAAACTTGGTTTTCAACCATTTTTTAGTATAATAAGATTTTTAGTAATATTTAGTTAGACTCAGGGACAAATGGTCTGAATGGCTTGAACTATCATAATTGAGCCATTTTTAAAAGGTTCTCATTTTTTCCTCTAGAATGAAGAATTAGATAAGAAATATGCTGGTCTTTTGGAAAAAAAATGGACATCTGTTATTAGATTACAAAAGAAGGTAACTAAGTTTTTCCTTTAAAGTTGGTTGGTTATATTTGGAATGTTCTTAAATAAACTTTCTGAAAACATTAACATAAAATTAATAATTATATTTAATCTTGAAAAGGCAAAAGGGAATATATTTTCTGTGCATTAAAAAATACTTTGACCCAAAAAGATCAGAGCTGATTCATGCTAACGCGTGCAATCTGGGTACTGGCTGGGTTGAATTTACATAAACCTGACTTCAGGGAATTGATACTTAAGAACTTGATCTTGTTTAGATGGGAAAAATTAATGGAGCCAATGTGATGCTGAGAAAAGAACACTAAAATGTGCACTTAGACAAGTTATTTTTATCTCTGAGCTTTTTTTTTTCAACATTTAAACTCTTTATTGTTTAAAGTATTACGTGTCTCCTTTATGCCCTTGCCCTCCTACTATCTGTGTCCATTGGTTACGCTTTGAGCTTTTATTTTTATGTGTAAAGTGAAGGCAATAAATAATATCCTGGTCCTAAAATTTATATTTTTAGTAGGCAAAGCTAGAATGAATGAATAAATTGTTGTAAAATGAATTAATGCATCAAAATCTCTTAGAAAAGTATCTAAAACATAGATATTAAATAAATGTTGGCTTTTATTATAAATATTACTAGCATGTATAATGTAAACTTGGTTTGGGAAGAGTTTACTAAGAGTAACAGACATAGAGAGACCAACACAGGTGCACTGCTCTTCCTCTAAATAGTAGATATAAATTGAAATTTTTGAGTTAAGTAGTTAAGACAAAGTTATACTGAATTTTTCTTAATTTTTGGTTTTTATATCACTAAAATTTTGATGGTAGATAATGAAGATAATTTTTAATAAATGAATGCTTTGTAAATTAATGAAAAATTTTAAAGTATTCTGCATATATAGACACAAAATAAAAGCAGTTTTTAAAATATCAAATAAAATTGGAGTCTATTTGTATATATAACTATGTGTTCATTTTCAAGGTTATGGAATTAGAATCAAAACTAAATGAAGCAAAAGAAGAATTTACGTCAGGTGGGCCTCTTGGTCAGAAACGAGACCCAAAAGAGTGGATTCCCCGTCCACCAGAAAAATATGCATTGAGTGGTCATAGGAGTCCAGTCACTCGAGTCATTTTCCACCCTGTGTTCAGTGTTATGGTCTCTGCTTCAGAGGATGCTACAATTAAGGTAATTTTTAAAAATGAAAGATTTGCAATAGGGTAATTGTTAAAATCAGATTTAAATTTAATTGGGTGAAAGAAATAAAAACATCCTGAAAATGAGGACCTAGAAAGAAGGAAAGTGTGTACCTTACTTTTAAGCAGAGGTAATAGATGAAAATACAGGATTACAACACTAGTAATTCAGCAGATGAATATGTTCTGCAAAAAAAAAAAAATTCAATAGAGAATTTATTTAAATTAGACTCTTCCTGATATGTTTAATATTGGCTTTGATTCCAAACTAAATAGTAATTCTCTCCATGGGTGTAGGAATGTAGGTGCTTATCACTTTATAAGTTATGTATTTCTTTCATTTCCCCCCCCACAATAATTATAATACATTTTAATATTTTATCTTTTAATCAGAGAAAAGGTTGTTTTTGTAATTCCCTTTAATCCAGACAATGGCAGTTGTATAAACCACCTGCAAAAAGACAAGTAAAATACAGTTAAAAGGTTTAGGTAGGTTTCTCTGTTTTAAGGCTTATTCCAGTTTAAGTTTCATTTGGAGAGGTTTAGGAGAATGTGGTTTAAGAGTGTATGTATCACACGGCCGCAGTCTAACATAAAATGCAAGAAACAGTTAACTGTGACTTATACTTAACTTGTTCTTCATATTAAGCATTATTTTATGTTTTTCTTATGTGATTTCTTTAGTTTCTAAATCAGTGGCTTCCTTTTATCCTTTAGGCTGGCCATCCATGGGGCAGGCTGCAGAGTTATTGGAAGAGAGTCTTAAATTCACATGTGCATCATGTACTTCTGTAGGCTGAGATGATTACATACCTAAAACCTTAATATATTGCTATTTTTCAGATGTATGTAGATGTGTATGTAAATGATTGACTCAATGATAGTCTCCCTTATGTGTACTAAAATCTGCACTGCTATCATGAGGCATGGGGGTAAAAGTAAATCTTTTTAAATAGATTGAATCCAGGCTTTTTTGTTGTTGTTATTGTTATTGATCCTCACCCCGGGATATTTTTTCCATTGATTTTTTTGAGAGTAGAAAGGAGAGTTGCGGGAGAGAAAGAGCAACATGGATGTGAGAGAGACACATTGATTGGTTGCTTCCTGCACAAACCCTGACCCAAGATCAGGCCTGCAACCCAGGTACATGCCCTTGACCAGGAATCGAATCTGGACCCTTTGGTCCTCGAGGTGATGCTCTAACCATTGGAAAACCCAACTGGTGTTCAGTATTTACTATTAATTTTGCAGTGGTAGTTGAAAAGCATAAACAAAACTGTAAATATGCTATCTTAAAATACATCTGTGGAGTCAACTTGAAAATATTACAAATGGTACATACTTATTTGTTGCCCTTTACTTACCAGATAATTTTATATAAGTCCTATTGTTTTTAGATTGCCAAGGTTTATGTCATTTATATATGTTTTATAACTATGAATAAGTTTCCTGTGCTTTGATTATAAAAATGGAGAACCTGCCTGGTTGGTGTGGTTGAGCATCAACTTAAGAACTAGGAGATCACTGTTCAATTCCCCATCAGGGCACATGCCTGGGTTGGGGGCTCAATTCCCAGTTAGGGTCATGCAGGAGGCAGCTGATGATTCTCTCATCATTGATATTTCTATCTCTCTCTCTCCCTCCCTTCCTCTCTGAAATCAATAAAAAAGAAAATGGAGAACCAACAAACATCATTTACTCCATGAACAAAATACTATAAATAGAAGTTTTTAAATTTATATCTGCAATCAAACTATGTATCTCAGCAACTACTTAACTTCTCTTCCATTTAGTCTTTATTTAATGTGCACAAATGTTTATTTCATTAACAAGCATTTGTGTTTAGTTTTATTTCCTTTTTTGATTAAACATTTTAGAAACACCTTTCTTTGTTTCTAATGAATGATGATTTTTAATGATTTAAAACTGATTGTTTTATTTGTATAGGGAGGCATTATAGGGTAGTTAATGGTCCAGAGCCCAGGTTGTAGGTTCAAGTACTGACGCAGCCATTTAATAATTAACGTGATCATGGGCAAATAAACTTTTTGTGCTTACCTTTCCTCATCTGTGAAGTGAAGATAATAACTATCTCAGGGCTTTAGGGAGGATTAAATGCGTTATTACGGAGAAACTGCTTACCACAGTCTGGTCAGATACTAAAGAAATACTTTGTGTCAGCAATGTTCAGCAACATTAACAGATCTTCCTTTGGATTTTAAGTTATTTTTATTCATCTACTGTCATAAATAATCTGTTTATTTTTATACATAACGCTTTTTTCTCATAAATTACTTCCTTTGATAATTTGTAGAATGAAAACAAAAAATTTACTCTCCTTCTGTATATTTTCTTTCTTCAGTTGTGTTAAAGTTAGGTGATTTCTGAGTGTGCTGGTTGCGATAGAACTACTTTCCAAAAAACACAAAGAGCACATAGAGTGCATGCAAGAGGCAACCATTCTAGTGACTATGCTGGGCAAAGGGATTATGTTTAAGGCTCAGTTATCTCGTCTGTTGGGAGGGGGGATTAAAAATATGTCATAAGATTCTATTGCTTAAAATATAATATATACATAATGTATGTAGTATAGTGCCTGGCAAACTAAAATAGATAGATGGTAAGGGCTCAAAAAGCTGTAGCTAATGTTACAGTTATCAATAATAAAATTAAAATTATATTAATTTCTCTTGTGTATCTGGTAAATACAGCAAGGTTGTATTCATTTATTGTCAGGAATTTCCTTTTAGAACCACTCATTTACATTATCAACATTTGAACTATAATAATTTAGAAAAACTGATAGAGGATAGATATTTGGAATAGTTTATTATAGTATTTTTGTTTTAAATTAATTTAATTCTCACCTCAGGGTATGTTTATTGATTTTAGAGAGAGAGGAAGGTGGGGGGAGAGAGAGAGAGATCTACATGAGAGAGAAACATGGATCAGTTGCCTTCCGTACACACCCTGGCTAGGGATTGAACCTTTAATCTAGGTATGTGCACTGACTGGAAATCAAACCTACAACTTTTTTTGGTGCACAGGAAGATGCTTCAGCCAACTGAGCCACCCAGCCAGGGGCTTCATAACAATATTTTTAATTGCACCATTTAAATTTTTGAAATATTTCTGGTTGTCATTTAGAACTAATTCTTAACTGTTTTAAAACATGAACAGCAACACAACAAAATACATTAAACTAATAAAGCAGATTGAGGATTGCCAACTTTAATATATAAACAGTTCAACCAATATGAAAAACAGAAATATCTCTAAAAATGGACTTTAGGACATAAAGAGATAATTCATAGAGGAAGAAAAATAGCTAATTTAGCCGAAACCGGTTTGGCTCAGTGGATAGAGCATCGGCCTGCGGACTGAAAGGTCCCAGGTTCGATTCCGGTCAAGGGCATGTACCTGGGTTGCAGGCACATCCCCGGTGGGAGATGTGCAGGAGGCAGCTGATCGATGTTTCTCTCTCCTCAATGTTTCTAACTATCTATCTCTCTCCCTTCCTCTCTGTAAAAAATCAATAAAATATATTTTTTAAAAATAGCTAATTTGGCCTCAGTACTAATAGAAGAAATGCAAATTAAAATTAAAATATGTATAAAATCTGTCAAGCTATTTTGCTTTTTAAAATGAGAATTCCCAGTGGTTGTAAGAATTTGATGAAGCAGGCATTCTCATTATTTTGATATAATCTAATGGGAAAACAATTTAGCAGACTATATGAAGAGCTTAGAAAGTTTATACTTTTTGACCCAGTTTTCTTTTTCCCATTATTGTGTGACCTAAGTATTGCAAAATGAGGACAGATATTTTTCAATATTCAAAGATTTTCACTTAATGTTTCCTGCAAGAAAAAATTTTTTTAGCCAACCATAGGAATTTTTTTTAAAGAATGCTAAGGTTTTTGGTTATTGTTTTAAGAATGCGGTTTTCTGTTTTAGAAAAAGAGAGAGCGAGAGAGAAACATCAGTTTGTTTTTCCACTCATTTATTTATTCATTGTTGCTTCTTGTATGTGGCCTGACTGGAGATTGAACCCATAAATGTCATATTGGGATGATGCTCTAACCAACTGAGCTACCCAGCCAGGGCAAGAATGCTGTAAGTTTTTAACAACATGGAAAAACTCATAAGAAGTAAAGGGAAAAATTGAGTAATGAAGTATACATAGTCACTATACTTAAAGGGCATAGAAAAAAATGGGAAAAAAACCATGCCATTGTTAGGATAAGGGATTTTTTAAATTTCTTTTATTTCAAGTACATTATAATTTGGTTTTTATCATGAGCATTATTTTATAACTAGAGGCCCAATGCACGAAATTCGTGCAAGTGTAGGCCTTCCTTCCCCCAGCTCTTGGCACCAGCTTCCCTCTGGCACCTGGGACTCGGGTTCCCTCGCAGCCCCAGCTTCATCCGGAAGTTTGTCTGGTCTAATTAGCATACTATGCTTTTATTATTATAGATTATTATAGATCATACAAAAGGTAAATATAAAGTAAACTTAATTCTTATTGTTGACATTTATAAACTAACTGAAATGCTGTCTGCTTACCATTTATGAAGAAATACAGAGTTTGTTTTCTGGCTATATTTATTTTAGAGAAAATGTTTTAGTGTTATTTAAAGAATACATGGAAAGAAAATTAACTGAAATTGGAATGAACTTCAAGATCACGCCTTGCTCTAGCTGGTTTGGCTCAGTGGATAGAGTATCGGCCCATGGACTGAAGGGTCCCGGGTTTGATTCCAGTCAAGGGCACATACCTCAGTTGCAGGCTCAATCCCCAGCTCTGGTTGGAGTGCATGCTAGAGGCAACCAATTGATGTGTCCCTCTCACATCAGTGTTTCTGTCTCTGTTTCTCCCCCTTCCACTCTCTCTAAAAAAAGAAAAAAGAAAAAAAGATCACACCTTGTGTTCCTCTGAACTCTTGGTGTCAAAATTAAACACTTAGATAACAAAATAAGACCAAGGTATTACAAAAAACAAACTATAGACCAATACTGTATGAACACAGATGTAAATTCCCTTACATATTATAAACAAATTGAATCCAGCAATTCATTGAAAGGATAATTATCACCAAGTAGGTGCACCCAGTATGCAAGAAATGGTTCCACATTTGAAAATGAATCAATGTGATACAACAACAACAAAAATAGCCCACCTGGTGTCACTCAGTTGGTTGAGCTTCGTCCCGTGCACCAGGAGGAGGTCACAGGTTCGATTCTCAGTCAAGGCCCATGCCCGGGTTACGGGCTCTATCCCCATTAGGGGGCAGGAGGCAGCCGAACAAATACCTCTCTCACTGATGTTTCTCTCTCTTCCTCTCTCTGAAATCAGTGAAAACATTTAAAAAAAAATAGATTCAGAAAAAGCATTTGAAAAATTTCAATATCCATTCATGAGAAAAACTGAACAAGCTAGACGGAGAGGTAACCTGATAAAAGGTAAAGGTATCTGATAAAACCTACAGTGGTCCTAATACTTACTGGTGGAAACTGAATGCTTTCCTCTGAGATCAGAAACCAAGGCTAGGCAGGATGTCCAGTCTCAACCAGTTGTATACACTTTTATACTGGAGTGCCTAGCCAGTGCACTAAGGAAGAAGAAGAAATAAAAGGCATATAGATTTGAAAGAAAGAAATGGAACACTTCATTTGCAGACACCATCTATGTAGAAAATTCCAAAGAGCGTACAAAAAAGCCACTAGAACTATGACTGAATTTAACAGAATACACAGTCGATATACAAAATGTAATTGCATTTCTATAAACTAGCAATGAATAATTGAAATTTGAAATTTAAAGATGCAACTTATTGTATCATCAATAAACCACAATTAAGGATAAGTCTAACAAAGTTACACAAAATTAAACACATGTAGGAGGAGTACTTAAACATTTACATGGAAAAAATTTGTTTATATTGGGAAGGGTACAGAAGCTTTCTGTCAAATATTTTTCAAAGATAGTTTTTCTTAGGTTCTTTTTTATATAATCATGTGTAATTTTTTTTTTATGTAACATTGTATGCATGTCATAAATTCATTATAGTTGCAAATTTTATACCTTAGCCATTCTACATTTCTCTATATTGATTGGTATATACCAGGGGTGGGCAAACTTTTTGACTCGAGGGCCACAATGGGTTGGTTCTTAAACTGGGCCGGAACAAAAGCATGGATGGAGTGTTTGTGTGAACTAATATAAATTCAAAGTAAACATCATTACATAAAAGGGTACGGTCTTTTTTTTTTTTTTTTTAGTTTTTTTCATTTCAAACGGGCGGATCCGGCCTGCGGGCCGTAGTTTGCCCACGGCTGGTATATACCCTACCACAGATAAATTTGAAATTATTACGGGAAAAATGGAATTAATCATTTGACTTTAGAGCAGTATAATTGGTATTGGTGAAAGATTAACTTCACACTTGCATTTGGCCACCAGAATGAAAGTTCAGTATATTCTTGAGATGCGTTTCTAATATTTATTCTTGATAGCTCATTATTTCTTTATCTTAGAAAAGTTATCTTTAAAATATGTGACTGTGACTTTTTTACATCAGAATGACATTCTTTTGTTAATCTGCTTTTCATGGACAGTTACATCATGTGAAGTCTTTTCTTGGCCTCTTAGATATCTGAATTCCACTCATCTAGTACAATTGAGTACTCCTTCATTGTTACTTTCATTCTACATATAAGTGCCTATCATAGCCCCCTGAAACTCTTTGTACTAAAATTTACTTATTAACATATCTGTTGCCTACTGTCAGATTGGGAAGGGACTTTGTCTTGTGGCTTTATATACTTAATCACTAGCATAATTAGGTGCATGGTAGATAATGTGGTGCTAGAGGTCCATTTTAAAAATTGCACCATCAATTTTCTCTCTTAGAGGAAAGACCAATTTATACTGAAGATGTGCTAATTTCTAAGACAGTGACCCTTTGTCACTTTCTCAGTTAATTAGTAAGGTGCCAGACTAGCCTGCTGAGTGCAAATGTGAAACAAAGTGATGGGTTGATATTAACCAGTTTTTTGTTCATGTGACAGGTGTGGGATTATGAGACTGGAGATTTTGAACGAACTCTTAAGGGGCATACAGACTCTGTACAGGACATTTCATTTGACCACAGTGGCAAGCTTCTGGCTTCCTGTTCTGCAGATATGACCATTAAACTATGGGATTTTCAGGGCTTTGAATGCATCAGAACCATGCACGGTAAGGAATAGAGGGTGGTATTTGATACTGATTTCTCACATGGCATTCCAGAAATAAGAATATTGTTTTCATATATATATAGCTTATGTTTTGTCTTTGTCTTTTTTAATATATTGTATTGATTTTTTACAGAGAGGAAGGGAGAGAGATACAGAGTTAGAAACATCAATGAGAGAGAAGCATCGATCAGCTGCCTCCTTCACACCCCCTACTGGGGATGTGGCCAGCAACCAAGGTATATGCCCTTGACTGAAATTGAACCTGGGACCCTTGAGTCCGCAGGCCGACGCTCTATCCAATGAGCCAAACCAGTTAAGGCAAGAATATTGTTTTCTAACCGTGTGCAGGTTCCCTTCATTCAATTCTTAGTTGTCTGTGTTGTTGAAGGACTATATGATCTAGATAGTCCATGGATAAGCCATAGTTGAGAGTTGTTTTTGTTATGATGCTTTAAGTATCTCTTATTGAATTAAGTATTTCATATAAAGTATGAAAATTGTTTTCACAAATTTTTTAAAATATATTTTATTGATTTTTTACAGAGAGGAAGGGAGAGGAATAGAGAGCTAGAAACATCAATGAGAGAGAAACATCAATCAGCTGCCTCCTGCACACCCCCTACTGGGGATGTGCCCGCAACCAAGGTACATGCCCCTGACCAGAATCAAACCTGGGACCCTTTAGTCCGCAGGCCGACGCTCCATTCACTGAGCCAAACCGGCTAGGGCCACAAATATTTTTTAATAAGAAAAACTGCTAGGACATCTATCTGTTTTTGAGAAAATGAAGTTGTTAGTAGGATGTTTTTATATGTCTTTTTTTTAAAAACATCATTTTTCTCTGTTGGGAAGCTGAAGTTGAGAGAGTGGGTATAGTAAAAGCTGGAATCCAGATTCCCTCGCTCACTTTTTAATATACATATACTCTAGTCTTATTGTTAGGTTGTTGTCTGGGTTTTGTCATGGAGACTGTTCTCTGAGTCAGTTTAGCTTTGTGGAAAGAGCTTTGGAATCAGATATCTGGGTTTAAATTGCCTACTTGTTTACTTATGGCATTAGGAAGTTTTAACCTCTTTCATCTGCAAGATAGAGGTAATAATACCTCAGTTACAGTGGGGCCTTGACTTATGAGTGTCCAGACTAACGAGTGTTTTGAGATGCGAGCCGTCTCTCGGCTGATTTTTTGCTTTGAGTTGTGAGCTAAAATTCGGGTTACGAGCCAGCTTCAGATACCCCACCACTAGTTGGTGCAGCGAACATCGCAGTGAACGCCACAACATCAGCCCAGCATCACGTGTCTGACTCGTTCACTTTTTGATTTGATATATGAGTAATTGAGTTATGAGCTCCATCACGGAACGAATTAAACCCATAAGTCAAGGCCCCACTGTATAGGCTTGTCGTGAGGATAAAATGAGACCACATAGGCATACCTTGGAGATACTGTGGATTTAATTCCAGACCACCACAATAAAGCAAATATCACAATATAGTGAGTCATGAATATTTTGGTTTCAGGACATATAGTAGAAGTTGTGTTTATACCACACAGTTCTATCAAGTGTATAGTAGTATTCTGTATTTTTAAAAACCTCAGTGTACATACCTTAATTTTAAAAAACGTATTGCTAAAAAGTGCTGCTCATCAATCTGAGCTTTTAGTGCATTGTAATTTATTTATTTTGCTGGTGAAGGGTCTTTCTTTGATGTTGATGAAAACGCAGTATCTGTGAGGCACGGTATAGTAAAGCACAATAAAACAGGTTTTCTGTACTTGAGTATCTTGGTTTAATACCTGGCACATAGAAGGTGCTCAGTAAATAAGGATTTTTGTTTCTTTGTGGGTTTTTTATTATTATTTATTTGTTTAGTTTAAAATATGTTTTTATTGATTTTAGAAAGGGAGGAAGGGAGAGGGATAGAGAGATAGAAACACTAATCGGCTGCCTGCTGCACGCCCCTCTGGGGATCTTGAGCCCACAACCCAGGCATGTTCCCTGACCAGGAATGGAACCAGTGACCTCTTAGTCCGTGAGTTGAAACTCAAACACTGAGCGACACCAACCAGACTTGTTTCTTTAAACATGATGAAATTTAAATGTTTGGATTTTATATAAGGAATACATACTGTGTTAGTAATAAAATATTTTTCTAAACATATTATTCAGAAATGCTGGCACTTGAGTAAGCTACATGATTACATAGAGAGTGTAATTTGAAGAGTGTGTTTTCTTCCCTAATTAAATGCATTCAAGGCTTACGAAGTAGAGGAATTCTGTTGAATCCTTTCATAAAATCTGCGGACTCCCTGGGGCTCTTTCCTTCAAGGATAACTGATAAGTTAGGATTGTGAATAATGTATATGGAATAATGCATTTTTTACCACCATGAATATCAACAAAAGATAATTTCAACCACTATTTTAAATACAGAATCATATCCCCATTTTTCTTACCTAGTCTTTTTAGCTTTATTTCTATTTTATGTCGTAGAATATGAACAGTGGAAATATTTGTGTGTTTTCCTAGTGTTCGTACTAAACATTCAGTGTATTAATACAGGGGTGGGCAAAAGTAAGTTAAATTACCAGCCATCATTACCTAAAAGATAAATCATAAATAAGGAAATGAAATAACAACAATAAAAATATATAAAGAATAATACAAGAATAAACTGTGTTTTGCATACTCACAGCTATAAACCTTCTTTTGCCCCACACTTACATATTCAGATACTGATGATACTGACACCTTATGGTTTTAAAAGTTGTACAGTTTGAAATTTATTCATAAATTGAGTTGGCTATTTATTGTGGATTATTTTTTTGGTACTAGTTCCTTTTTTGTGTAAATCCAAGTTTTTAATCAAATTTATAATAAAGCCCAGTGTATTTAAAGTTGCTGTGTTATTTAAAATCCCATGGTGAAATCTTGTGGTAAACAGGTTTAATTGCTCTTGGTGGCATATTATTTAATAATGTTGCTGTGTTATGTGTTTTAGGCCATGACCACAATGTTTCTTCAGTAGCCATCATGCCCAATGGAGATCATATAGTGTCTGCTTCAAGAGATAAAACTATAAAAATGTGGGAAGTGCAAACTGGGTAAGTAGATTTAGGTGAATATCTGGTAAAGAGATATTAAACAAAATTGTATTCTGAATGTTCCAATAATCTTAGCTTTTACCCATAATGATCATCATGGTAATTTTATTATGTACTTTAAAACTAAGTTTTGATATCTAAATGTATCTTCCCCCAAAAAACAGAGAAATTATAAAAGAAAATCTATGTCCTTCAAAGCCATCTTCTATGTAATGGCTTATTTTCTCTGTGGTCTTCTTTTAGGTTATCTCTCTGTGGGTTGAAATAAAATGTAGATAACATTTGTACAGGTATGCCCCTATTAGGTTTAATTTGGTTGTGCTTAGAATTACATGATTGTTAAAATAGAACCTTAACCTACTGGTTTTACCCAGATTAGTAGAGCATGCTTTTCCCCCAACATGGCTAGAAATATTTTTGTTAGGTTTATTGTGTGTGTTTAATTTTGAAAAGATTTCCTCTCTATATTTTACTTTTTAGATTTTGTTGATTTGGTTAGCTCCTTAATGATTCTTCCATAAGCTTATTTTAACTGATGTTTGACTTTCCAGCCTGTCCCCATCTTTTATTAACCAGGAATGTATATTTATTCTGTTGACTTGCATACGATTTCACTAACTTGTTGTCATTTTCTTCATTCCAGTATACATTGTAATTTTTGCATTGCTTCTGGGAAGTGTCCCAATGGATTACTATTCACAACATAAATTATTACTTATTTTGACAGCTACTGTGTGAAGACATTCACAGGACATAGAGAGTGGGTACGTATGGTGCGGCCAAATCAGGATGGCACTCTGATAGCCAGCTGTTCCAATGACCAGACTGTGCGAGTATGGGTCGTAGCAACAAAGGAATGCAAGGCTGAGCTTCGAGAACATGAGCATGTGGTAGAATGCATTTCCTGGGCTCCAGAAAGCTCATATTCTTCCATCTCTGAAGCAACAGGATCTGAGGTAACTATGATTTATGTGTCATTTCATGATTTTATTTTATTGCTGATAGCTCAGAACCTTAGGTAACTTTTCTCATGCTCAATTTCAGAGCCATTAATGCATTTATAAATCTGTATTCCAGAATTATGAATCTTATCATTTTTTACTCTTTTCAACTTGGAGGTGTTTTTATGCACACACACACACACTAGTAGCCCTGCACACAAATCTGTGCGCCAGTAGCTCGCCAATAGCTCGCTGCTGTCCTCCAGTAGCTCTCTGCCCGCTGCCCCGCCCTCCTGTACCTTCCACCCCCCCCATAGCTTGCTGCCCTGCCCCCTCCTATAGCTCTCTGCCGCCCGCGTGTAGCTCGCTACCCCCTCCTGCTGATTCGTGATCTGGTCATTACGTACTCAGTCATTATACTTCACAGCATAACGACCATTTGCATATTACATCTTTATTATGTAGGATATAATTTTTTTAAATATATATTTTTATTAATTTCAGCGAGGAAAGGACAAGGAGAGAGAGATAGAAACATCACTGATGAGAGTCATCGATTGGCTGCCTCCTGCATGCCCCCTATTAGGGATTGAACCTACAACCAGACATGTGCCCTGACCAGGAATCGAACCATGACCTCCTGGTTAATAGGTCAATACTCAACCACTGAGCCAGGGTGGCCGGGCGTATTTATATTTTTAAGCCAGTTTTTATTAATGCTATCAGCTGACCTGTGTTGTCTAATGGGAGTAGGGGTTCTCCTAAAGAGGGAAAGTGGTTATTCAGGTTATTAGAAATGCCATTGTTTTAAGTGTATACCAGTGCAGAATAAAACTTATGGAGAGGTTAAAGTTATCTTTTAGAAAAATCACCTTTTTTAATGGACATAATTATTTTATTTACAAATAATTTTTGGTGAAATGCAGTTTAATATTTCTCACTCCCTCTCCCTTTCTCTTTGAAATCAATAAAAATATATTTTTTAAAAGTATTTGTTTAAATGAAGAATATTTCATATGGAGGTCTCTGATACCCTTGATCAGACTTTTCTATTACAGATTTTTTCCTTAGAGAGAGAGATCAATGTGAGACAAACATCAATCAGTTGCCTTCCAAAAGCACCCCGACCCAGATAGCCTGCAAACTGGGTATGTGCCCTGACCAGGTAATGCACTGGCAATCTTTTTCGGTGGGTGCACAGGACAATGCTCAACCAATTAACACATTGTTTGCAGGTAGTTTTTATCGTGCGCTAACAGGTGGCGTGGGCCATTTTTGCTAGTTTTTTGTGCAAATGGCAACGTTCAGTAAAATTACGATAACTTTAGTTTGCGTATTTATACGTTACCCGCATTCTACCGGTAGTCTATAAAAAACGTATTAATACGTGTCCCGCGCTCTACTACTACAGTCAACGTAAAACGTATTAATACGTTTCCCGCATACAATGTGTTAAGCCACACCAACCAGGGCACTGTTGTGGATTTTTAAAAATTACATTTTAACAAGTGAAGGGCCCAAACCAGTTTGGCTCAGTGGATAGAGCATCGGCCTGTGGACTGAAGGGTCCAGGTTCGATTCCGGTCAAGGACATGTACCTTGGTTGCAGGGTACATCCCCAGTGCGGGGTGTGCAGGAGGCAGCTGATCGATGATTTTCTCTCATCGATGTTTCTAACTACCCCTCTCCCTTCCTCTCTGTAAAAAAATTAATAAAATACATTAAAAACAAACAAACAAGTGAAGGAGGAGAATCTTTCCTCTCCCCCACCCTTTCTCCATTGTATTTCTAAATGGAGCTTCTATTGTAATCTCTGTTTTGGCTGGCTGGTTGCATTTCGAATTCTTTTTACTGCCCTCTGGTGGTAGGTACATACAATATGTCATTAATTTGATTGTATAGTTGTAAGATCCTTCTTGATTACAGATTTCTTGAACATTAAGTTTATCATCTTGATATTGTAGAAACTAAATTTTTAAGTTTTTATTGGTTTGAGAGAGAAGAGGAAGGAAGAGAGAGAAACATCAATATTTATATTATCTGGGTCCTTCCTATGTAGCCTCTGTAGGTTAAAAGATGTGTGCTTTTTTTTGTTTTGTTTTTTTAATCCTCACCTGAGGGTATGTTTTACTGATTTTAGAGGAGAAAGAGGAGAGAGAGAGAGAGAGAGAGAGAGAGAGAGAAACATACATTAATGTATGAGAGAAACATCCTTCGATTGCCTCCCGTGGGGGGTCGAACTAGCAACTTTTCGGTGCACAGGATGATGCTCCAACCAACTGAGTTACACCAGCCAGGACAAAACTTGTCCATTTTGATACAGTAAAACAAGATGAATAAGTCTGGAGATGTACTGTACAGCATACTGGAAATTTGTTAAGGAGGTAGTTCTTAAGTCTTCTTACCAATTTTTATTTGTTAAAAAAATCATTTTTATAAAATTGGAAATATAGATCATTAATAGATAAAAGTCATTTAAAGTCCTTATGTAACTTCTTGCATGGGAAACTTAATTTTTATGTTTTATATAGACTAAAAAAAGTGGCAAGCCTGGGCCATTCTTGCTATCTGGATCCAGAGACAAGACTATTAAGATGTGGGATGTCAGTACTGGCATGTGCCTTATGACCCTTGTAAGTTTGAATAACCTCACTACTTCTTTGTTTTCTTTCCTTTTCTATTTTTAAGTTTTTTGTTGTTTTTTATGGCTCACTTTTTAAATTTTTTTAGTAATTCTTGTTGAAAGTATTACATATGTCCCCTTTTTTCTCCCATTGAAACCTAGATTTCAGTATGAGGATATATATATATGATAGTACAGGATTGTGGACATTCCTGTTTGCCTAAGAGATTTCCAAGAGGATCTGTGGACATTAATCCAAGAAGCAGTTTTTGTAATTTGATAAAATAGCTGTGTTAGTTTTAGAGATTCCTTAGGTGCTAACAATACTTTGAAGTTTATGATAAACACATGGAAGTATCATCAAGAATTAATTAGAAATTTAAACTCTCCTCTAGTAGTGTTCTGAGCCAAGTTCTGATATACAATATTGCTGTTAGAAAAGGTGGTCCACATTTAAAATTAAAAGCATGTGCTCTCCTCTTCTGTAACAACACAGGTCACTATTAATTCCCCTGGAAGTTTCTGGCTCCTATTTTTCAGTTGCAGGTAGGGGGAGGGGTGTATCTTTTCTGCTTTATTTTGGTGCAAGCAACGAAATGTGATTTGACTTTTGTTGAGGCTTCTACCTCTAGTGATTGGTGGCTTTACTATAAGAGAATAAAGTTTTATAAATAAGGGCAAAAGCAGAGTAAACCAAAGCAAAGGACATGTCATCTTGGTTGTCTTTTTTATCTGCACTGTCCAATAGTGTAACTGTACTAGCCTCATGCAGCTAATGAGCTAATGAAACGTGGCTAGTGAGACTGAAGAAGTGAATTAATTGATTTAATTTTGGTTTATATTTAAATAGCCCCATGTGATATTTTCTTACATTATTCTGTAGATGAATGTGGTGGTGTTTTTTAAATTAAAATGTTATGCTTGTACATACTGCTTTTAGCAGACTTTGTTTTTGTTTTGTAGCAAACTTAATTTAGAAGGTATATGACACTTGCTCATGTCATTAGATACACTGTACAGTAATTACATGCAGTGTCTTGATGAACATCTTTGTTAACTAAATCTCTGGGCCTGGTTTTAATTATTTCTTAGGCTAAATTGAAAGAAATGGAAATGCTGCGACGGGGATTAGGTGGATGGGTGAATAGATATACGGGTGACTGTATACCCTTCACCTACAGTCACCAGTTTTTAACATTTTTTCTCTGTGTGTGTATGTTTACATTTTTTGAACAATTTGAGTTACTTGACTTGTAGACATGACAACATGTGTCTCCTAAGAACAAGGGTATTCTACCATTAACCACAATACAATTATCACACTCAAGAAATTTACCATTAATGTACTAATAATTTCTCCAATTATCCCAGTAGTGTTCTTTATAACTTTATTTTGCCTCTAGGAGTCAGTCAAGCATCACTCATTGCATTTACTTGTTAGTTTCCACTTGTTTTTTTAATCTAGAAGAATTCCCTAGACCTTTTTTTTTTTCTGTTTGTCTGTTTTTGGCTTTTTTTAATGTGTGTGTGCGTGTAGTTTAAGTGGGCTTTGAGTAACGACTTAGTATTTTCATAGATATGACTTAGTATTTTCACGGATGCTGTTTAAGTAATTTATCCCTTCACTAAGTCAAATACCTTTCTGTTTTTAAGGTGGGTCATGATAACTGGGTACGTGGAGTTCTGTTCCATTCTGGGGGCAAGTTTATTTTGAGTTGTGCTGATGACAAAACCCTACGTGTATGGGATTATAAGAACAAACGATGCATGAAGACCCTCAATGCGCATGAACACTTTGTTACCTCCTTGGGTATGTATGAGTTATGAGGTTTATTGAGCAGATAGATTTTGGAGTGCCAGGTGTAAGAAGTTTTATGTAATAACCATGTGGACTTTCCCAGGTAAGAAATGACCATGGCTTTTAGGTCAGATTAGATTAAAAACGTAGTGGATTCCTGTCATTTGTTTTAAATTCTCCTTTCCTTAATTCTCTCTCGCCATTGTCAACCTTATAATACAAAAATTACTTTCTTCATTGCACAGTTTTGGTTCTGGAAACTAGAATTTTGAAGAGGATGCTTACTGATGACTCTAATACGTAATTTTTCTCTCCTACTAGTTTTAAATTTCTCAAAGGAAATATTACTCAGCCCTTTTCTTCTGGCAGTTATAAGTTATCATGTACTAGAAACTCAGGGAATGCTATTTAAGTTTAATAAGCATCTTTTAAAATATCTATATATATAAAAGCCTTGCCGAAACTGGTTTGGCTCAGTGGATAGAGCGTCGGCCTGAGGACTGAAAGGTCCCAGGTTCAATTCCCGTCAAGGGCATGTACCTGGGTTGCGGGCACATCCCCAGTAGGAGATGTGCAGGAGGCAGCTGATCGATGTTTCTCTCTCATTGATGTTTCTAACTATCTGTTTCCCTTCCTCTCTGTAGAAAATCAATAAAATACATTTAAAATAAAAAGCCTAATATGCAAAGTGTCTCCTCGGGAGTTCTACCAACTGGGAGTTCAATTGCTTGCTGTGATGTGCACTGATAGCTGGCACAGGGGAAGGGAGGCCCCAACCGCCAGCCACTAGGGACCCCACCCATGTTCGAATTTCGTGCACTGGGCCTCTGTGTGTGTGTGTGTGTGTGTGTGGGTGTGTTATTGATTTCAGAGAGGTAGGGAGAGGGAGATAGAGATGGAAACATCAGTGATGAGAATCATTAATTGGCTGCCTTCTGCAAGCCCCCACTGGGGATCGCGCCTGCAACCCAGGCATGTGCCCTAACCAGCAATCTCCAACTGTGACCCCCTGTTTCATAGGTCAACGCTCACCCACTGAGCCACGCTGGCTGGGCTAATAAGCATCTTTACTATCATCTGGACCTGATTCTAGAAGTGAAGAAAGTGAATACAGTAAAATATAATACATTAGAGTATGATGGATCTAATGGTGAAGGCAAGGCCTCAGCACAATAGGGCGAATCCACGTCACAAGATGGTTACAAGGATTTAACATGAATTGAATATAAACCATTAGTATTTAGCTTGGAACATAGTATATGTTCAGTAAATGGATACATAGGTTATCCTTGTAGATTTGAGTGTTTATTCAGCTTCATTTGGGATGGTGGTAGTGGAGGTAGGTTTGGGTATTTTTTTGAGGTTGGTAATAACAGGTTTTAATCATTAAGCCTTAGTTTCCCTAATCTAGTTGATACTTTCCAAGGGTGGATGTGTGGATGTGTATAGAAAAAAGTAGGTATTCCTGGCCCTTGGACTTGCGTGTGTTGTGGCTTACTAAAAATTTTATCTGTTTGAACCTGATTTTACAAAAGCCTTTTCTTTTTCTTTCAGATTTCCATAAGACGGCACCATATGTGGTTACTGGCAGTGTAGATCAAACAGTGAAGGTGTGGGAGTGCCGTTGATTGAGTCTCTTTTGGCCCCTCCTCCTGATTTTCCTCTGGATGCACTCTGATGATACCATGGTTACCCTATTGAGCTCTGTTTAAATAAATATTGTCCTTTCATGTAAATTATTCTGGATGTAGATTGAGCTTATTAAATGTTACACACAAAGTATTCATGCATGGTGAATCCAAATTGTATACTGTAAATTTACATACGTTGTCTAGAAGTACCATAGGGTTTAAAAACCTGGGCTGGCATTGGTCACACCAGGCCTAAGAAGGCAGAAATTGAATAATTGAACTAGGGCACTAAGCTGAATAAATTGACAGTGTCATTTTATGTTGGATTATTAATTCCTGTTTTTCTTTCTGCTATCTGTTGGTGCCTGACTTAATGGCCTCATTTGGGGGAAAGCGGTGGTTATTAGGGGTTTTTTTCTGAAATGTGTATTTATGTAACATCACTTAAGTGTGCTTAATAAATCTTTAAGGATGTTAGATAATAAGGCTACAATTCAAAATCTTCTGAACCATCTATGTAATTATTGAGGATTACACATGGAATTTTTGTCATGACACATTTGCCAAATCAATAGGATACATTTGTTTTGGCAGCCTATCAAGCAAAGGCTAGTGGTATATTTATGTAAGAAAATGAGTGTAAATCTCAAATAAGAAAAATTTCAGCAGCTAATAGCAAATCATTTATTTCATTTGGGTCTTAATGCTTTGTAAGCAGATTAAAAAATACTGTAATACTGTAAGCTTCTATTCTCCACATTAAACACACTTCTAGTTGTATTCTCCATACTACTAGACTGTGTAGTGATATGACTTCCAAGTAGAATTTAATCTTCCCATTGAGTGTGTCATGATACAAATCACTATTCATTTTTGATGTTTTTTAGAGATGTGCAATGTGCATTACATAATGACAGAAAGATTGAAAAGCTTATGTATGCTCATTTTAAGGGAGAGGGAGAAATATAGCAGTTTTGTTTTTCAACAGGAATCTGACCAATTTGAACTGTGTTTAACTTGCAAGTTAAAAATGACAGGGTTTAATGGAGCGTGCATAAAATGTACTGTGTTTTCACCTTTTGTTTATATATAAATGTTTATAAGCATATGGACCTATCTATTAAGTGGATAAGTCTGTATATGTATATCACACACATACAACCTCCATGTCCTTGGGCCCTGGGTTTTTGAAGAAGTGCTAAAATACACAAATAGAATAAATCTTGCTGTGGAATACCATGCTTTAGAATAAACCCTTTTTGATCTTAACGCTTCTGAAAACTAGGTCTGAGTCTATGGGAATTTTTCCCACTCACAGGAAAATCACTTCTGCCTAGCCAGTGTGGCTCAGTGGTTGGGCCTCGACCTATGAACCAGGGGGTCCACCCAGGTTTGATTCCAGGTCAGGGCACATGCCCTGGTTGCGGGCTCGATCCCCTGTGTGGGGCATGCAGGAGGCAGCCGATCAGTGATTCCCTCTCATCATTGATGTTTCTGTCTCCCTCTTCCTTTCTCTCTGAAATCAATAAAAATATATATTTTTAAAAAATAACTTCCATTATCTGCCTCTACCCCCAATTTGGCAGTTCAGCATTTTACATTTCCCTGATACATTGTGTATTGTGATCCAAAGTTACTACAAGTACATTTAAGAGAATTTTTGTCTATGACTTTGGAAATAATATTCCATTACAAATTATTAAAAAAATTTTATTGCTTAGCTAACCAGGTTTTTTTTTTAATGGTTATTTGAAAAGTTAATGAAATAACAAAACAGTTTAACAAAGAAATTTATTCTGAATTTCATTTTATTCATTTGTTTAATGTGGTTTTTAAAACGTTCCTTTTAGTATTTAATGGTAATTTGGTTTCTGGAAAAGACAAAGGGTTAGAATTAATGTCCTGTAGATACACAGAGAATAGATCGTATATTTACTAAAAGTTTTATGTCTAGCTTGTGTATTTTTGTTTGTTTGCTTATTTGTTTTTAATTCCTGAAAGACCTCTCTGGAAGGAAAAGTATTTTTGAGGACAAAAATTACAACTTAAGCTAATTTCTTAAACTCAGTAGAATAACTTTCAGGACAATACTGCCTCACAACCCTGCTCACACTGAGAAGTCTTTTTTTGTTTGTTTGTTTGTTTTCTCCTTAGCTGTTCTGACTGGATTTTTCTACAAAAGCTATGGAAAATATCTTTGTTCTTGTTTGCTGCTATTTCTTGTCCTGTTTTAAGAAATATACCTAGAAATGGTGCATCTTAACATTTGTTTGTACATGTATAAATGTCTTGTATTTTAATTCATTTTTAGCATGTAGCAACACAAATTGTTGAAGGGTAAGCCACAACATCTAGAAATCATTCATAGATACAAACAATAAAGGAAAAATGGTACCGATTTAGGAGGAAACAAAGCTGCTGTCCACTGGGTTCTCCCGCAGCACACAGTGACTCTGTTGACAAAGAAGGAGGGACGTTACTCTGTAAACAAAGTTTCCTTCCTTGGGAGATTGCCACAGCCTGCTGCTTAGTTGAATTACCAGACATCCTCCATTTAAGAAGCAGCGAACATTGAATCTCAGGGATGGTCCTCAACTGGATCCAAATGTAAGGAGCCCTGTTTGAATAATGAGGGGTGGGGGAGAGTGATCCATCCAGAATCTGATTTTCAGAGGTTTCCTGTACTGTTGTTTGAAACTGCCCTGTTGATGCCCTTTCTTCCCGTTTTCTCTGTCTGCTGTCTAACCCTGTGCCTTGCCTGGGATAAGTACAATGATGAGGTTACTGGTTTGGATTGTAAGTAGAGGAATTTATTAATTGGTTTCGAGGTTCACTGCTGCTTTGTCACTTTCTCAATCAAATTGGCCATTTATTTATGAAATAAAAAGCTGGTAGAATCGCATCCTCAGATGATTATTGACTTGTGTCTGTGTGAAAAGACATTCCAGTGCCACCCTAATATAACGTGCCCAAGAAGTCCTCGCTGCACTCTTGGAAGTGCAAGCCACGGAAACTGGTTTAGACATCACTTGGAGAATAGTTGCTTTTTGACATGGCATCTTGCACTTTAGGAGACTAAGACCGTCCAGTTTCGTCCATGTGTGGTGTGACCAATGGTGTGCCCAGAGCACTGCTCTAAAATCACTAGTGTTAGCAAGTCGTCCGGGCCATGGGGCGCTCACTGTAGTCTTTGGAAGCTTTGGCTCTAGATCACCAAGCCCAGTCTCCTTACTGTCAGTGCCCTGCTCTCCTGTTTGCCTCTTTCTGTTTCTGTGTGAACTTCCAGGTAATAATCACTCATTAAATAGTTTTTTGTAAATTTATTTAAAGAAAAACTATTTAAAAGTAAAGGATATTTTGTTTGTTGACAGTGGTGGCTTGATAATCCTTAAGCAACTGACGTTAAAAGTGTTGGATTGAAGGACAAGGCACTTAAAATGGTTCCTCTTTCTGTCCAGCTGTATATAAATCCAGTGTGTTAATCGAGATGATGCAAAGAAGACTCTCCTGGTAGAGAAGCAACATGTACAAAATTGGTGGAAAGGGCTTTTTTGTTTTTGTTTTTTTCCAGTGGGGTGGGGGGAGGGCAAGCTGGATTTACAAGTCACGACTGGACTGAACTGGCCTTTTTATCTTTACACTATTATCATGTAAGTAGCTGCTTTCTTGTCCTGCCTATCCTTCCGTCATCCCAAAAGCTCACTCTGAAGATGACAAAAACAAACACAAAATCTTCGGGTTAGAAGTTGATTCTGACCGACACTGACACGAACGCAAGCATTGATTTCATAAACGTTGCAGAAGTGGTGTTTGGAGAAAACAGTTCCCCAGATTGTAAGAGTTAACTGAAGATGTTGACACAATTTTAAAAAATCAGTAAAGGAATGTATATAATATTGCTCTTGTGTTTTACAGTAAGATTTGTTGCTCTCAGACTGTGTAAAACAAAAATTTATTCATGTTTTCTGCATATTAAAAAATCTTATTGTACCAATTGGTAAACTATTAAATGCCTATAAACCTAGATGTGATTTTTTTGTCTCCTTGTGCACAGCTTTAAAACTGAGTCCTCATGGGAAGTGGGACTGTGGTAAGCCCCGTCATAGAGGAAGACGTGGGCGGCAGGGCCTGATGGAAGGCTTTTTTTCCTTTAATAGTGTCACCACTGCCTTTGCTGTCTGCTTCGTCCTCACTATCTGGAGCATCAGCTGTAGGGGCTCTTGTGGAATCTGCCAGCTGCAGACTGTTTCCAAGGACCCTCTCCTCCTCTCCGAGCAGGCACCCTTCCCTCCAGCAGCCTTTTCTCACGGTGTCTCTACAGCTGAGACCAGAAAGCTGAAGCCAAGAATGACCTATCATAGCCCCTCGTAAAAAGACTTGGCCTTCTTATAGTGATCAAGGCCCAGAGACGGTTTTGTTTTACATTTTGCCCCAGGAAACCGCACAGCTTTCTCTGTTTTATTTTTTAAATGATTTTAGACACTGATTTTTTTTGTTCTACTTTATACATTTTTTGCTTGATTTTTTTCTATTGAATTTATAGGGGTGACACTGGTTAACAAAATTACATAGGTTTCAGGTGCACAATTCTGCGATATGTCATCTGTACACTACTGTGTGTTCACCACTCCAAGTCAGTGGTTGATTTTTGTATGTTCCCTGACCAGGGATCAAACTGCAACCTTGGTGTATTGGGATGATGCTCTAACCAACTAAACATGTTGGACATCCTGCCTTTCCTCCCCAGTCTACTGCTCAGTTAGCGCCCAGTGGCTTTAGGACACAAGAGAAATCCCCAGGCATTTTTATGGATAAAGGACTTGCTGAATGCTGTGGAGGCTCTTACAGCCCAGTTGTTTCCTTGCCTCCTACCGGCAGTAGCCTCTTCTCCCCAAATGGGAAGCTGGGCCAAAGCACCAGAGTAATTTAAGGTTATAGTTCCCTGCCGTTTCGTTGCAGGGCTTCTCTTTCAGTAGGCTAATATCCAGATGATGAGCCTGACCACTTTCCCTAGGGGTGTTCTAGCCTTAGGGAATTTAGCTGTTCAAAACCTGTTGAGTGACTCACTGACATGTCACACACACATCAAGCTTGCTTCTGAGATTCAAGGTTCTGTCTGTCCCTGATGAAGGATGAGGGATAGGAAAGGGGAAGACTTGATGGAGAAATGGTATTGCATCCATGTGCGTAAACCAGGTTAAGGCTGCTGTCCTTGTTTAGTCTTTGGTGAAATGACTTTCATACACAGTTCTCGACTGCTGGCATGTGAGATTCTCTAACACGTGATTCTCCAGTGTTCCCAGGTTAGCAGCATCAGCATCACCTGGGAACTTGTTAGAAACGCCAAGTTCTTTGGCTCCATCTCATACCTACTGTACCCACAACAGGATGGGACCAAGCAAATACATCTTCACAAACCATCCAGGCAGCTCTGAGAACCACTGCCCTAAATGACTCAGCTAATTTGTCCTTGAAGGAGAGATTTGGACAAGTCACTAGTCCCTGGGCCCCACAGCTGGGGTTGGAACTCAGTTCTCTTTCAACATCACTTTGACACATGGAGTTTGTTCCTTTGTAAAGATTGAGTATGGTCATCATTCCCACTTAGTCACCAGCCCTCTTTTTTCTTTTTAATACATTTTTATTAGAGGCCCAGTATGCGAAATCGGGTGGCCCCACCCACCCACGTGCCTCACCACACTCGCAGTCCTGCCCACCCACGCACACCTCCCCCTGCCCACTTTGCCACACCCCACCCGCCCTCAGACTGCCAGCCTTGCTGTAATTGGACCCTTGCTGTGGGCCACGGGGGAGTGACCAAGAGGTGCTCCATGCACTTACTGGTGACTGGTCATTTGGTCCTTCCAGCATTCCGGCGTTCCGCCCACTGGCCTTTTATAATATAGATTGATTTGAGAGGGAGAGGGAGGTAGAAATATCAATGATGAGAATAATTGATCAGCTGCCCCCTGCACACCCCACACTGGGGATTGAGTCCACAACTCAGGCATGTGCCTGACGGAATCAAACCATGACCTCCTGGCTCATTGGTCAACACTCAACAACTGAGCCACACTGGCCGGGGCCAGCCCTCTTAGGGAATTACCTGCCATTTGAATGCCTGTTAGGGGCCAACACTTACCTTATTCTCAATATACACCTTTATTCTCACATTACTTCCTGGTGATAGATAATAGCACACTTTCAGGAACTAGAAAACGAGCTCAGTTAAGTCATATGCCAAGGGTATTAAGCTAATTAAAGGGTGAGTTGGGATGAACCCAAATACACTTGCTCTTTCTCTTACCTGGTTCTGCTTGTATAAAAGATCGTATTCACTATTTTAAATGTAAGAAGGACCTTCTGACATCTTTTAAGCAATTTTTAAACTTAGTGATGCAAGAAGGGCCCTCATCCCATCCCTGAGCACCTTGCTCACATTACAACCCTCCTGCTCACTCCACTGTGGGATGGCCACTAAGAACAAGATGGGGCCCGCCCGGCGTGACTCAATTGTTGAGCATCTACCAATGAGCCAGGAGGTCACGGCTGGATTCCCAGTTGGGGCACGTGCCTGGGTTGCTGGCTCAATCCCCAGTGTGAGAGGAGTACAGGAGGCAGCTGATCAATGATTCTCTCATCAATGTTTCTATCAATCCCTCTCCCTCTATAAAAATCAATAAAAGCTTTTTAAAAATGAGGTGGAGGCTGGGAATGCTTAGCAAGAATCAGGTTGCCCACACTTGCAATTAGGAAGACTCATCCATCATTTTACATGAAATGACTTTCTCAGGATAACTGTGTATTGGTCTGCATCTTTTTAAAAAATTCTTTATTGTTTTAAGTATACATGATTCCTTTCCCCCCATTGACCTCTCCCTCCTCATTCCCACCCCCCTCCTTTTTTAAAAAAAATGTTTTTATTGACTTCAGAGAAGGAGAGATAGAAACATCAGTAAGAATCATGTATTGGCTGCCTCCTGTACACCTCACACTGGGGATCAGGCCTGCAACCCAGGTATGTACCCTGACCAGGAATCCAACCGTGGCTTCTGGTTCATAGGTCAATGCTCAACCACTGAGCCACGCCAGCCGGGCTTTTTTTCTTCTTTAAATATATTTTACTGATTTTTTACAGAGAGGAAAGGAGAGGGATAGAGAGTTAGAAACATCGATGAGAGAGAGACATCGATCTGCTGCCTCCTGCACACATACTGGGGATGTGCCCACAACCAAGGTACATGCCCTTGACTGGAATTGAACCTGGGATTTCTTCTTCTTTTTTTAATCAATAGGTTTGCCTACTTAATGGGGGTATTTCACTTTCCACTGAAGAGGGTCACCTGCCCTCTCTAGGTGTCCTGATTATGCATGCTTTATTTGATCTGCTAATTTAGACTCTTAGGCATGAGGAAATACATCCAGATACCTTATTCTCAGATATTTAAGAATTCCTCAATAAAGTCTGTTTTCTCAGTATTCATACTTAACAATGACAGTTGAAGGGTAGGAGTGCAGACAGATGACACCTTAAAAGTTTAATGTGGTTATACCGTTAAAAATATTTTTAAATTATAAAAGTAGTATGTGTTAAAAGAAATCAAGAACAGAAGAAAAGCCCTAGCTGGTTTGATTCAGTGGCTACAGCGTAGGCCTATGGACTGAAGGGTCCTGGGTTCAATTCGGTCAAGGTCCTGTACTTTGGTTGCAGGTTCCCCAGCCCTGGTCAGGGTGCGTGCAGGAGGCAACCAATCAATGTCTCTCTCACATCACTGTTTCTGTCTCTCCCTCTCCCTTCCATTCTCTAAAAATTAATGGAAAAATATCCTCAGTGAGGATTAACAACAAAAAAAACAGAAGAAAAGTTAGAGTGGAAAGTGAAAGACCAGTGTAGGGGACAGAACACATGGTGGGTATGGCTCACCATTTAGTGAGACTTCATTTCAATCTTGAACAGCTGCCCGTCCACACAGACCATGATCTAAAAGGTGCCAGTTCTCTCACTAACCCTTCCTGTGGATACCACCACTCACTCTTTTTTGAAAAACTGAAGTCTGTTGACTAGGGGAAGGAGAAAGGGTTAATTTCACACCTAGAGCCTCTTGTTACCTTGAGAAAACAGCTCCTTGTCATTTAGTTTGTTAAAAGGTATCTGACACCACTAATATGCTTAAGGAACCAACCATGAAAAATGGGCCTTCTCAGGTGACTAGCAGGTACAGGAGGAATTAAGCCTGATCCATTCTCAGCTTCACCAGATGATGCCGCGTTTCTGGAAGTGCTGGGAAGCAGGTGGCCAGGATGAAGGTCACAGGAAGGCATGAGACTGTAAGGGGGGCGGGGACATGGGGAGGGGTGTCGGCAGCACATGTCCAGGTACCCGGGGCAATCTTTCACTTGAAAGAAAAACCTCAAGGCAGGGGGATGTCCTTTTTCCAGTTGGCTTAGGAAAACTAAGACATTAGGGTTGCAACTTTTTTCTTTTTAGAATGTCAAAGACACAACGAACGCTCCATGTATTTAAAAAGGCACTCAGGCCCAGCCGAGTGTGGCTCAGCAATAGAGCGTCGATCTAGGAACCAAGAGGTCACCGGTTCGATTCCCGGTCAGGCCATGTGCCCAGGTTGCAGGCTTGATCTCCAGTGGGGGGTGTGCAGGAGGCAGCCAATCAATGATTCTCATCATTGATGTTTCTATCTCTTTCCGTCTCCCTTCCTCTCTGAAATCAATAAAAATATTTTTAAAAAAATAATAAAAAGGCACTCAAGCCCTAGCTGGTTTGCTCGGTGGATAGCACGTCAGCCTGCAGACTGAAGGGTCTCAGGTTTGATTCCGATCAAGGGCACATGCCTACTGGCTTGATTCCCCAGTAGGATGTGCAGGAGGCAGCCAATCAATGATTCTCTCCCATCACTGATGTTTCTCTCTTTCCTTCTCCCTTCCTCTCTGAAATCTATAATAAAAAAATGGCATTTAAGAGTGCAGGAGTCCAAGGGCTTGCCTGCTCCAGAAAGGGATGGCCCAACAGCAGCCACTACCTGTAATACTTCCCCTCTTCAGACAGGTCCTCTCTACCCCCAACACAACTTCCACTTCACAACCCTGCCCCTCAAGCAGCCAGGGGGATTCTCCTTCCGGCCCCTCACTAAACCCGGCCTAAGCATGGCACTATCGCCAGCCGAGTGCCCCCAGCTTTCCTGGCCTGGGGATGCTACCCACCCTCCCTACTCAAAGGGACAGGCCAGATGCCTGGAGCTCGGCGCTGTGACCTATCAGGCCAGCTCAGGCCTGGGCCACCTTAGGCGCCCTTCAGTCCACTGGCCTTCACTCCAGCCTGAGTCACATCAAACTCCATGGAGGAGCGCTTCCAGCCTTTCGTCTTACCACGGCAGCCAGGTGAAACCCCAGCCAGGTGCCTGTGACCCACCCCCTTCCCTCCCACTGAAATGACATTACGATAACTTTGAATTTGACCTAATTTTTACACATTCAAGTGCTTTAAACTCTTTTACTAGTAACATTTCTGACAACAACCCTCACAATCAAGTGAGGCTGGAACAGAACACGCCGGAGAGGCTGGGGCAGGTTTCAAAAACTCACTTTATTCCAATGTGAAATGAAGACGTGATGGTTTAAAAACAAGAAAAAGTTCTTGATCAGCTGTGGGGATGCTTCGATTACTAGCTCACGCCCACTCCCTTTGAAACAAGGTGTTTGGACAGACCATACCCATAAGCAGCTCCCCCAGGCAGAGGTCCCACCCCTGGAACGGCTCCCCCAAGCTCACAAGGGTGGCGACCTCCCCCAGTCAGGGCTCCAACAGCAGGCACAGAAGCAGCACAGGCAGGCGGGAGAGGGAGCAGCCGGGCCTGTGGGGCCACCACCTTTAGTGCCTCCCCATCTTCCACACCCAGAGGTACTCTCTGTTGAAGGTGCTTGTGTGGCCAGGACCAGGGAGGGAGCTGGGCTCCACAAACAAATGACAATCACTCCTGTACCTGGTAACTTACCCCCAGAATCCATGATTCAGCCCCGGTTCCCCTCGGCCCGTTCCCTACCCACTCCCACTGTGCGTTAGGCAGCTCAGGTTAAAGTGGTGAGAAGTATACATTCAGACTGCAGCCCCCCAGGGATCCCCAGCTGAGGAGTAGGGAGGCAGACCAGTGGGCCTGGGCACAGGGGTATCTGGGAACCACCCTGCCCCACCCCTGCCTTCCCCAAGCACAGCCAGGCCAGGCCCAACCATGACTAGTAAAGCCACTGCAGCTCTCACCTTGCCACAGAGCTAAAGTGCACCCCAGCTCTCCAGCCCTGCCACAGAGCTGACTCCCCATCCCAGTACACAGAAAAGCACCCCTCTTTCGGCTTCAAACCTGGACTTTTAGCCAGGTTGGGCCCAGGGGTAGCGGCAGCAGAAGCAGCAGCCGTAATGTCAAACATACAAATGACCTGAGAAATCGCATCTGCACGTCACCCACTCCGAACTGACTCGGGCTATGTACAAGTTAGGAAGGACGGATCAAGACGCTCGCTCACGGGCATGGACACTCTCGCACACACCTGCTCGAGGATGGGGCGCCTGACGGGCACCTGTCTCCCAGCTGGGAGCCGATGCCCACGCACTCCACTCAAGTGTCTTCCATTAGGCCTCTCATCAGCATTTTCATTGAACCAGTGCAAAAACATCTCTCGGGGGGCAGGCAGGCCAGGCCAGGGTCCCAGGAGGACGCTGGGGGAGGGTTGGGGTTGGAAATGTGGAAGAATAGGGACTCGCTTCCTCTCCGGATCTGCAGGGCGTGCCCCCTCCTCCTGGAGTCTGGATCACTGGGTAATGGGGCAGCTGACTGTCCATGTCTCTCCCTTTCTACCCCTGTAAGCCGGGGGAAGGAGGGTCCTTGGCGGCCTGGGGCTGGGAGGCCGCATCCTCGGGGGCCCCTGCGGGCTCGGGCTCGGTGGCCATGGGCTCTTCAGCCTTGTCCCTGTTTCTGCTGGCTTCCTGGAGCTGGTGCCGCCGCGCCACCTCAGCTTTCAGGTTCTCCAGGTCTTTTTGGCTGAGACGAAGGATAGGGGTGAGGGTGGGGGTCAGAGCGGGCCCAGGCCCCCCATCACCTCACTGGCTCTGCTTAAACTTAAACCTGGGACAAAATCAGACTCTGAGCTTTGTTTGGAGAGAGACAGGCGTGAAACAAGTGCCTCACAAGTGCCTCCCTCCCCTCCCCGCAGTCAGAGGGGACCCGAAGTGCTGAAAAGCAAGGAGCTCCACGCACCTGTCAGAGCCCTCAGTACGGCCTGGCTCCCACTCTCCTTTACACCCAGTTCAAACCTGCTGCAGCTGTGGCGGCTGCCACAGGAGATCACCCCCAGAAAACGAGTGGGAAGGGTGTGCCACACAGAGAAGGTCCACTATTAGCTCCCTAACCACGTGGGGAGGCACAACCCCACGTCTCCCATGTGGGGGAGACAGCAGCGAGGGGCCGGTCATGAGACACAGACCTACACTGGGATCGCAGGAAGCCAGAGAAAGAATGAAGCCACTCTTGACCGATTTGGAAAGGGCGCCAAGAGACATTAAGTGCAGAAAACACACCTATGTGCATGGTTTGCTACTCTAATTTTGTGTAAAAAAAGAGGGGGTGGGGAGATGACAGCTGTTTGTTTGCTCAATTATGTGGCGTATTTCCAGAGGGATTCACAAGGAACTTCTCACCCTGGCTGTATTTCCCAGTGTTGAGCCACGTCAGTGTATTATGTTTTAAAAGCCAAGAAACTAAAGGCCAATTCCCCAAGGGGCGTGGGGACAGGAGGAGGGGCCTCACCTGAGTGGAATGAAGAGGATGCCGTTGATAACATTGAGCTGTTCCAAGACACTGGCCATGCTGGGGGCTGTGAACTGAGGGTGCCAGGGAAGATGAGCCACTGTGTGGGCACCGGGAGGCTGGGGAGGGGGCCCCCCAGCTCTGTCCCGGACACACCTTGAGGGGCGGGATGTTGGCGCTGGAGCCATTGCGGTAGATCTCGTTCATGGTGCGCTGCAGGGCCACGGCCTGCTGGGTCAGGCACTTGAGGTACTCGGAGCTCTCCTTGGTCTTTTCATGGTCCTCGCCCAGCTACGGGGGCGAGAGCGGCACAGGCAGGCAGGGGTCAGGGCTGCCCAAGAGCCCAGCTGCTCCCCACAGCTCCTGCCGCCCCCTCGCCCCCCCCAACGGCCCCTGCGGCGGCCCACCTGGGTCTTATAGATGGTGTAGCCATCTTTCTCGTGCTGCAGGGCTGACCGGAACTCGGCTTTGCTCTCATAGACCCGTGCGACAAGATGGTGGCTACAGGAAGCATGGTGTGGGGGGCACAGGAAGGACAGGAGTGGGCCAGGGCAGGGGCAGCCTAACGAGGGTGTGCAGACTAAGCTAGGTCCTGCTCTGGAATCTACCCGGGGCGAACAATCAAGCCCAGGACTCGGGGGGAATAGAAAGTGAGGGAAACTTCCTCAGGAGCCAGACCGAGGACAGGCAGCGCTGGGTCCCGTGCCCGCGCTCAATCCAGGTACTTCCTGGGACCCTGTCCCTATGGCCCTGGGCCCCCCACCCCCTAACCCAAGGCAGCCTCACCTGAGGGCCACTTTGAGGGACTTGGGCCCGTGGTACTTGGTGCTGACAGCCAGCGCATTCTCCAGGAAGCGCAGCGAGAGGTCATACTCCATCACCCCATGCAGCACCAGCCCGATGTTGTTCTAGGGGCAGTCGGGAGGGCCCTGGTCAGCTCCCGCTCCCCTGGGACTGAGGCTCGTCCCGCCACCCCTCCTCAGCACTCACGTCCAGCAGTGCCATCTCAGGGTGGTCTTCTCCAAACACGAGCAGTGTGAGGTAGCGGGCGCGGTACAGCAGGCTCAGGGCGGTGGACAGCTGGCTGCTGGCAAAGCAGTACAGAGCCAGGTGCATCTGCAGGGGCAGCCGTGTCAGGCCAGGGTGGCCACGGGCCCCACCCAGCTGTGCAGCCCCTGCCCCAGGGGCCACTCACATATTCCTGGATGGTGTTGGGGTGCTCGATGCCCATCACTCGCTCGCTCATCAGCACAGCCTTCTGCTGGTTGCTCAGGGCCTGGAGAAGCGGGGAACTGTCATCCGGGCAGGTGCCTGTCCCACACCCATCTGCCTGACCCTGCTCCCTGAGCCCCAGTCGCTTGGCCATGGTCCCCTCTGGCTGCACTTTCTATGTTTACTTTGGGCAAAGGCA
The DNA here is from genome assembly GCF_000327345.1 of Myotis davidii. Taxonomy (NCBI): domain Eukaryota; kingdom Metazoa; phylum Chordata; class Mammalia; order Chiroptera; family Vespertilionidae; genus Myotis; species Myotis davidii. The sequence goes on from NW_006294069.1 coordinate 4,142,063, forward strand.
GCAGAGAAGGGGTCAAAACTCAGCTGCTATGACCATGGAAGTCTACGCCCCACTCGGAGACGGTTTCACCTTTAAAAAACCTGTCTTAAGCCCTTTTTTCTAACAAAACCTATGTAAATACATATATAAACCTAAAGTTGTGCTAAAGGATCAGTAATAATCTTTAAAAGCCCATACATAGCCCTAGCCCAGTGATGGCGAACCTTTTGAGCTCGGCGTGTCAGCATTTTGAAAAACCCTAACTTAACTCTGGTGCCGTGTCACATATAGAAATTTTTTGATATTTGCAACCATAAAAACTACCCGCAAACAATGTGTTAACAAAGAAAAATCAACCAAAAAAATGAGTTCGCGTGTCACCTCTGACACGCGTGTCATAGGTTCGCCATCACTGCCCTGGCCAGTCTGACTCACTGGACAGAGCACCGGCCCACAGGCTGAAGGGTCCTGGATTTGATTCCAGTCAAGGGCACGTGCCTGGGTTTGATGGGAAGCAACCAATTGATGTGTTCTCTCTCTCACTTCCATGTTTCTCTCTCTCCCCCTCCCTTCCACTCTTTCTACAAATCAATGGAAAAATAGCCTCAGATGAGGATTAACAACAAAACCTACATAGACAAAAGCCTCTGCTAGCAGGGCAGTGGGGCACTGACGCCCGCCCGCCCAGGAAGCGGCCTCCTAAAGCCCTGGGCCGACCTCCACCAGGCCATATGCTGGGCTTACACGGTCCTAGGGGAGTCCCAGAACTCCTCCTTCCCCTCGTCCCTGTGAAGGGAGGCCCGGCCCTCACCCCACTTTCATGGCACTCCCCAAGGATGTAACTACCCAGTGGTGGCGATGGGGAAGGAAGCCCAGGCAGAGCAAGTGGCTCCGGGGTCCCCCTGGTCTCGGCCTGCTCCTCCCGGTGCCCCTGCCCCTACCGCGTAAGCAGGGCCTCCAGCTCCTGCTGCTGTGGGGCTGAGAACACAGGCCCGGCCCCACAGCCCAGCGGGTGCTCGAGGCCCACCTCGGCGTAGTCGCCCATAATGTAGTGGAGACGGGCGAGGAGGCGCAGGCAGGCGCAGATCTCCACGTGCATGGCTCCGTACACGTTGTTGAACAGATTCAGGGCCTCGTTGATGAGCTCGCAGCCCTCCTTCAGGAAGCCTGCAGGGCACGGAGGGGGGGCGAGGTCAGGGCCGAGCCAGGAAAGCCCCGCCCCCCGGCCACACCTGGCCACGCACCCTGCTGTACTTTGGCCTGTCCGCTCTGGAAGAAGTGGAAGGCATCCGAGGCCTTGGGGTTGACGTGCTTGACCACGGGGAAGATGTTGAGCACATCCTCCTCGGTGAAGGCGGGCTTGTGGCGGCTGTCGAAGCTGTACTCCTCCAGCAGGATCTGGGGGCACAGCCAACACCCACAGCAGCCTCAGCCCGGGGTCACATGGCCAGCACCTCCCACCCGCACGCAGCACATGTGGGGAGAGCCCGCCCCCACAGGCACGGAGGGACACGGCCCTGCGCCTACCTGGATGCCGGTTTTGAGGGAGATCTCCCGCAGCAGCGTTATCTTCTGCAGCCCGTAGGTCTCCACAGCCTGGTCCACGGACTCGCTGGGGGAGAAGTGGCAGATGGCTCCCAGCTCAGCCCTTCTCAACAGCTGCCACTCCCCCCGAGCCGCCACCTTTGCTCTCCAGGACTCAGCTCTCAGCCTGTTCCCCAAACAGCTCCCTCCTCCTCCGCTCCCGTCTGCTCTTGGGCTGCCAGGGGTCCCAGTGCCTGCACCCGCTGCCACTCACGCACCACTCGAGGGTGAAGTCAAAGTAGTTCTTGGCCTCCTGGCAGATGTTCTTCCAGAGCTCCTGGGGGGTCATGACGGCCCAGGCGGTGTTGTCCGCCGCCCCTGGAGGCCGGTTTCTCCTCCTCCTGTTCCTCTTCTTGGAGACCAGCTCATCGGCGGGCAGGTGGGCCACAGGGTTGGGGTAGGAGCTCAGGAAGCAGTTCAGGAAGTGACTGATGGCAGCTGACAGGCCTGAGAGTTCGACTCCCTGCAAGTGTGGACCAGTCCTGAGGCCCTGGCCCCCCCAGGCTCCTCCTTAAGGCCCCACCTGCCCGCTGGGGGGAGCGGTACCTGTAAGTACGTCTTGAAAATGTGCTTGGCAGAACGGGTGATGAGCTCGCCAATGCCAATTTTCTACAAAGGTTCCGAGAGGAAAGTCCAGGTTGGTGCCAGGCCTCCAGCCGGCACCAGCGACTCACCTCCCGCCCTGAGCACCACTCACGTAGATGTGGTCCAGCTGGTCTCGGGCCGGGCTCCGGAGCACCAGGTCCAGCACCTTGCCCAGGTAGCGCATGTTGATGCCTCGCTGGCGCATCACCTCAGACAGCGTGGCCCCGTCCATGGGCAGCACCACGTGGTCTGTGCAGTCCTTCACCTGCAGGCTGCAGCATGTCAGGCTCCCCCGCCCCGTCCCCACCTCCTCCAGCCCTGGGCTTCCGGGGGAGCTCACACTATCAGGAGGCCCCTCCAAAAGGGAAGCAGGGGATGAAGACCCCAGCTCCCAGGGCGGAGAGGGAAGGAGACAAAGCAGCAGCAAGGACCAGCAAGGAGGTGAGAATGTGCCCCCAGCCTTTCACACAAGCCAAGGAAAATGGGTGACTGCCAGGCCCACTTGGTGGGGAAGCGGGGACGGGGGAGCCCTGCTGGTGCTGAACTGAGAGCCCTGTGGGCAGCAAAGGCTCCTCTCTGACCAGGAGGGAAGGAGCAGAGGTGACCCCTTGGGACCAGGGTAGCTGGCACAGCAGGCTCAGCTCAAAGGTCTGAGGCAAGAGCACCACTTGGTCCCGGAGCTGTCTCTGTAGGAGCAAACATCCCCGGCACCCACGGGGCCTCCACGTAAAGCTCGAGAGGGAGAAGAGGGCAGGACCCCTCACCTTCTCCCCCAGGTGCCCCCCATCCCTGTCAGCCATCCGTCACACAGGGGCTCAGAGGCCCAGACTCCCGCTGCCGGCCACACGGAGGGCACAGAGGAGCGGAGCCTGTGCCTGAGGGCCCCCTGGGCTGCTTTGGGTCAGGCAGGGACAAGCACTTTGCCCCGCCTGCCTCTCAAGTCAGCAGGTCTAGAGAACTCACTCCTGTGAAGGTCCCACAAGCCTCCAAAATCCGTACCAGCCCCGCCCGCAGCCCCCGCCCCTGTGGCCAGTCCCTCACCAAGCCGGGGATCTGGCAGGAGAGCAGGAAGGCAGCAGCGTCTTTGAGCAGCTGTTTCTGGTCCCGCACTTCCTCCTGGCAGGACTCGGGGAAGCGGACCCCTGCGGGAGGGGGAGCATGGGCTTGAGCCGGGTGAAGGGAGGTGGGGGCAGCAAGGCAGATGCCATCGCTCAGGTCGGGGAAGGGCCCACCAACATCGAGGCCCCAAGGTGACCCCAGATTCTGCCCACCCCGCTCCACCACCTGCCTGGTGAGAAGATGTCCGGATTGAAGCGGACGTCGAAGGCCGTGCTGCTGATGGAGCCGACTGCCTTGCACGCGTTGCGGATCACCTCCCGGCTCCGTGGGTCTGCTGTGGAGACATGGCCCGCTGGGAGGCAGCCCATCCACATCGTGGCCAGCTGTCCCTACCCACTCTGTCAGGCTAACAAGACCCCCCGCTCCCCGAAGAGATGAATGCCTGCCTCTCTTGGGACTGGGTCTTGAGCCCCCGTGCAAGCCCCCGCTGCTAGGACAGGTCTGGGGCTCCCCCAGCACCCACAGCAGCCTACCTGTCCCGTCGTCTGAGGCGATGGTCTCTGCCAGCTCCTTCACCTTAGCCAGGCCACTAGCATTGCCTCCCTCCTCCTCACTTCCCTCGGGTCCCAGAGGGTCTTCAGACTTGGACTCCAGGGAAGGTGGGCTGCCGTTTTCCAACGAGGTGGAGTTCTCCATCTTGCTGGCTTTCTGCTGCATCAGCTGCAGGGCAGCCAACTTCATGAAGAGGAGGTACCTGGTGCAGCACATGGGGCAGAAACAGGATGGGAAAGGGGTCGGTGGCAGCTTCCCTGGCCTTTGAGCTGCCTGCTGGGACCAGAGCCAGGCCCCGGGCTCCTCGCCTCCTGGGATTAATGAATGTTGGGGCTGGAGCCCTGACGGCAAGGGAACACAACCTGACGTGTGCAAGTACCAACACATCCATGCACATGCCAGCCCAGCAACTCTACCAGGTGGCAGCAGGTCACAGCAAAACCCGAGATCCTCCCCGACAGGAAGAGGACAGCTGGGGTGGAGTGCGGGCCAGGGAGTGGCTCACCACACAGGCCAGGGCTCTCAAGATTGACGGGAACCCACTGGCATGGTGAGAGGGAGAATTACTCGTAGTGTTACATTTGATGTGGCCGACTCTTACGCATTAAATGCCAGCAGCCTCGACACCCCCTGCCCCTCCTCCCACCCCTCACCCCCCAGAAGATTCAAAGACATCCCCGCAGATTTCCACATGCTCTCTAAGGGAACAGTGTCCCTTCGGGTGAGAGCACTGCTAGCTGATCACTGGTCTGTGAGCCTGACGGAGTGGGTAGGGCTAGAGCTGCCTCTGTAATGACTGTGGCCAGGGCTGGCTTGTCTCCACTTCCCAAAGCCACTCCCATCAGGATCCAGCCCAGAAGCACCCACTGCTGTGGGCAGCCTGGCCCGGCCGCCCCGCCAGCCTCGCCCCTCACCTGTGCTCCACGAAGGCGTCCACCAGCTCCTGGCGCAGGCAGCACAGCTTGTGCCGGTGGGTGCGGGGGAAGCCAGCGCGGGTGCACTCCTCGGGCAGCCGCTCGCCGGGCACAGGCAGGAAGTTGAGGTCAGGGGGGAAGGTGCGCAGCAGGTCGAGGATGTAGTGGCGCCCGTCGTTGCCAATGATGCCCTTGCACTCCACGGAGGAGCAGAGCTCCACCTCCTCGTCGCGGTCGTTGAGCACCCGGTGCCTCAGAATCTTGAGGGGCCGGCTCGTGCGCTCCAGAAGCTCCAGGTATCTCGGGTGGGACACCACCGTCTTGCCGAAGTCGATGGAGCCGTAGATGACACTCTGCTCCTGGTCCCGCTCCAGGATGCCGGGGATGATGGACTGGGCCGTGACGCGGTAGCCGCGGTAATCCACCACCACCGTTCCCAGCGTGTACAGCCCCTCCACGTCCACCGCGTTGTACGTGCGCACGCCGTTCAGGTCATTGGCGGGTGCCACGTAGGCCGCCACGTCCCCGCCGAAGTCCTTGTAGTGGTCGCGGACGTCGAAGCCCAGGCTGAAGAAGATGTTGTTCCAGATGAACATCTGCATCTTGGTCTCCTCGCTGGGGTTGATGGCCATCACATTGCCATCGATGACTGCCATGGCGCCCCGCGTGGCCGCTGCCGTGAAGTCGCTGTGCACCTGCGGGGGAAGGGCCGAGGTTGGGAGGGTCCCACCTGGCCAAGCTCGCTGTGGTGGAGGCTAGCAGGCTCCCTTGGGGGCCGAGGGCTCTCCGCTGTTTCCTCGCATTTGGAAAAGGGCAAGAAACCCCTTTTTTGAAAAAAACATCACTTATGCTCAAACTTCAAAACTTAGCGCTTAACAAGGAGCGGGAGGACTGGCACGGGTGTGGGACCCACCGACTCTGTGCCAGGTGACTCGGGTCAGCTCTTGGACTCATTTTCTGGTCTAAGGAGCAGGGACAATAGAATAGGGAACTTTACAAGCTGTCTGAGAGATGACATGCGGTCAGGCCTCTGAAACACCTGGCACTGACCCTGATAAAGTGAGTACCCAAACATTTACATCTTATTTTCACCACCATCATGTCTAGGCAGTAGGATTAGCAAAGACTTTACCTGTTTTTTGAAAGCACCGTTTTTCCTCAGGTCTCTTATCTCAGTAAAAGCACTAATAACATTACAGTGGGGCATCTGTGCCAGGCAAGACCCTGATGGCAGTTCGTGGAGGGCAGAGAGCTGGAATGGACCCGGCCACTCAGCCCATGTCGAGGGCAGGTCCCACCCTGCCTGTGGGCTCCAAGTCTCAGAGAGGCAGAAAGAGGAGCTGGGGGAGAGAGGGTCTGCCAGGAGGCACAGGCTAGCAGAGCACACTGCAAGGTACCCTGTCAGCCCACCCGGGTTCCCTCCTTCCACAAGAAAACCAAAAAAGAAGAAAAAGAAAGAAAAGAAAACCAGCAATGGTGCAGGTGGGCCTGAGGCTGCAGTCAGGCACGAGGGACATGGGCACCTTGAATATGGCTCTTTCCCGAAGCAGCCGCTCAGGCAGGTTCTTGCGGGGCAGCTCCCTCGTGGTCTGCAGCTCCTCGTTCCAGTCCCGGGTCTGGAGAGGGACCAGGGAGGGAGACACTGGCTCAGCCTGTGCCCCACAATCTGTGCTGGGCAGCTCCTTCCTCCACTTCCCCATGGACAGCCCCACAGGCTCCCAAGTGAGCAATACAGAAAAGCAGATGGAGCTTCCGGGGAGGCGCACAGAATCCAGCCCGGCACCCACCAAGGGAGGAGAAGGGAGGTCCCAGGGGAGGGGAGGGCCAGGCCGCAGGCACCTGTCCAGGAATGTGCTCCTCGTAGCCCAGCCTTGAGGTGTAGGCATCCTCTGCGCGCACGCAGTCCATGGCATGCTCTGCCTGGGGGGCCGTCCAGCTGTACACCTGGAACGGGGTGGCAATCCTCTCGAACGGGTGGCGCTGGACCCTATGGCAGGCAGAGGAGGGGAGATGGCCAGCCCGCCAAACTCAGAGCCCTGCCCTGGCCCCCTTGTTCTCTGCACCCCCCACCAGCTCTGGTGTCTCCTTCCCTGAGACCTGCTCTAGAAGGCCTGGCTGACAGCGCCCTAAGGGAGGCTCTGGGGTGCTTGGGGGGCACAGCTTCTTAGGGCAGACATGCTCGCGTTCAGGCTGGTGGGCCATGAGACCAGGGCGGAGACGAGGCAAAGGCACTACCTTTTCTTCTGCAGCACAGCGAAGTTTTTTTTGAAGGTCGGGCTGATCTGGTTGAGCAGCTCCACCAGGGAATGGCTGAGGAAGCGGGGGCTGGCGGGCTTGGGGTTGAAGTGATACGCTGTGGACCTGCAGAGAGGGTGGTCACTGTGTAGGGAGCTCCAAGCAGCTGCCCAAGGACCCAGACGGGCTCGCACAAAGACTCACTGGTTCAGGTAGAAGCCCCGTGTGGACGCCGTGATGCTGACTTGCCGGTCCTCAGCTGTGATCACAAACAGGTACATGAGGTCCCCATGCATCTTGCGGTTCCCAGGGGGCGGGTTCCAGCCACTCATGGTGAGCACTTTCAGGCACTGCAGGGGCTGCAGGAATGAACAAGCATGAGTGGGCCGGGCCTCCTGGTGTGGCAGCTCCCCACCCTGCCAGAGGCCTGTTCCCACTCTCCTCCGGGAATCCCACCTTCCAGTCACGGTTCTGGGGCTGTAGGGGACACAACGGCCGCTCCCGGCTCCCTGGGAGGATGTACTCGGGCGGTGTGCAGTCAATGGGGTCCATCTCCAAGCCCTTCTTCCGCTTCCCGCTGTCTGAGGGACCCGAGGCTGGTGGTCAGCACAGGGCCACCCATTTCCCCACCTCAACTGGCCCCACTCTGCATGCCTCTGACCCGCCCCTCCAGGTGAGATGGCCTGGCCCTCAGCCCCTCCGCCGGCCGCTGGCTATCTTTTTCTTTTTCAAAAATATATTTTATTGATTTCAGAGAGGAAGGGAGAGGGAGAGAGAGACAGAAACATCAATGATGAGAGAGAACCATGGACCAGCTGTCTCCTGCATGCCCCACACTAGGGACCGAGTCCACAACCCAGACATGTGCCGCGACCCAGAATTGAACCGTGGCCCCCTGGTTCCTAGGTTGACATTCAACCACTGAGCCACGCTGGCCGGGCGGCCCCTGGCTATCTTGCTCCTGGCCCCTCTGCCCCACCTGGGCCCCACAATGCCCCCTTCACCTCCCAGGTCGCCATCGGTAAAGACGCTCAGGAAGGACAAGGAGTTGCAGTCAACCCCGTTGAAGGCATCGGACGGGTCCAGGCTCTTGAGCAGGTCTCGGACGTGACGCACATGGATGCGGGCCTCGCGCACTGTGTACGGCTCTGCTGGGCGGGAAGTGGCGGGGTGTGACCAGGGCTCTGCTCCCTGCAACACCTGCCCAGCAGAGATGGCTGGCATGGTGCGACCATCGTGGTCTTAATTTTTGAATTTCAGGCTTCCACTTACAAACTCCATTATAAACACATAGGCTGGAGCTCTGGTTTCAACACACACACCTGCCTGCTGGTTGGCAGGAATCCTTGTTTGCAAAGCACCTTCTGCCAAAAGGCACAAGAAATGCCTCGGGAAGTGCACACAGGCCTGGGGAGCCCACAAAGCCCCTGCTCTGCTCACAGTGTCCGGTGAGCAGCCTGCAGACTGCGGGGCCCCAGCAGCCCTCACCCAGGGGTGCCCCGAAACCAACAGCATCCGGATCACAACACTGCTCCCCAGTATGTGTTTTGTGAAACAATAATGGGGGCTCTTTGGGGGGAGGAGAGAGGTTCCATGATCAAGCAAGTTTGGGTACAGTTGGGCTACATTTTTTCCACATTTCCTCTTAATAAGCTGACACACCTGGCCCCTCTGAGCCACTTCTCAGGAGACCCAAGTTCATAGGAGCTTTTGTTTTTACAAACAAACCATCCTTACCACACCAGCTGATCACTCCACACTGGGCCTGACTTCCCAAACTTCCGTTTCCTTAAAAGATTTCACTTTTATCTCCATAGAATCAGATTGGACTATTAGCAAGCCTTTGCTTGGCATTCTGTTTGTTTTTAATCAGGGATCTGATATTTAAACCATGAAGTTGAAGGGTGCGCAGGTGACAGCCTGAGAAGCAGGCCGTGCTCCCATACTGCCTCCACAAGTTTGATACCCCCGGAGCCTCCACACGCTTGTCGGTGACCAGCCAGTGTGAGCAGAGTACTGCCTGGCCCTGCCTCCATGTGCCCTCCCTTGTAGGCTGCCCAAGTTCCGGACAAACCTTCCACCACGCGCAGCACGGAGCCCTCCTGCAGCCCCTCGACACTGCGCAGCTCTGAAAAGTGGTCCAGCATGTTGCCATCCAGGTGCAGCGAGAAGCAGGTGCGATGACACGTGTCTTCACGGTCCATGAGCACCTGGTGGATCTCCTGTACCATTTCCTGAGGGGACACCTGCCAGAGAAAAGCCCCGATTACCGTGGTGAGGACATACCACCTTCACCAGCCTAAAGTACCTGCGACCCTAGAATCAATGCTCCAAATATTCAGGTCCCCACCATTTGGCTTGTAAACTCCAAGCCCTGTCCGGACATACATGCCCATCTACACTTGTGTGCATGTACAGGATATATGCACATGCTCAGAACAGAGTCTGGCCCTATTACCCTCAGGCTTAAACTATTCCTGCAGTTAAGAGCAAGCCCTGAGCAGAAGGAGATAACAGTGGGGGAAAGAACACAGCAATCTTGCTTTCTCCCTTGACCAATGCCAAGGTCCCCAGGGCAAATGGCTTCCCTCTTCAAGAAGGGTGCTCTGGGACAATCAATGTGTCTCTCACATCAATGTTTCTCTCTCTCTCTCTCTCTCTCTTTCTCTCTCTCTCTCTCAGAATCAATGAGATAATATCCTCAGATAAGGATTAAAAAAAAAGAAGGGGTGCTCTGGGCTCAAGCCTCTGGGTACAGAGACTTAGGAGGGCACTGGTTCCCCAATGAGTTAACACTCTGCAAGACCTCTGGGTTGGCTCTGCTCTTGGAGACCTCCCAATACCACTCTCCTCTCAGCAAATGGTAAAAACACAGCCAGAGAGGTGACTTCCCTGCGAGTGCAGAGCAGAGGGCTGGGAGCCCTGAAACCCTACCACCACCCAGCCGCTACCATACCTCTCCCCAACAGTCCCAGCTGGCAGCTGTCCCCCAGCAATGGGACAATGACGGGAACCTGATCCCCACCTCCACCAGTCCAGCTGAGTGTAACCGTGGGCAAGGCACAGGTAGGTTTCCTGCCTACAACATGGGGCCAGGACGAGCAAAGGCAAGGTTTGTCTTCCCACCCTTGACCTCCCCAAGAGACCTGGGTCTTGGTCTCCAGCTCCTCTCCACATCTCACCTGCAGGGAGAAGGGCTCAATCCCCGGGGCCAGGATCTTCACCGAAAAGCCGGTGTCCTGAATGACAATGACTTCCTGTCCAGTGGTTTCCTCCCCCGGCTCAGCCTCATCCAGCCCATTTTCCTGGGGCGGTTCGGTGGGCCCCTCTTCCTTTTTCAGGCTCTCCGGACAGTCCCCATTCAGTAGCATGACTGGCGGCAGCTCTGTGGGCAACAAGAAAGGAGCTGAGCCAAAGGGGCCTAGCTGGTCAGATGGGGTATCCACCTCACCCACCAGAGTGGGCACATGTCCTATAGGGTGACGCCTGCTTGTTCTCCCAAGGCTCAGCCCTAGTCCCACCTCACCCTGAGCACACAACTTGCACTGCGGGCCACTTCCGGAACCTCCCACACTCCGGGCCCTCCCTCCCATTCGCTCCTCAGTCCACCAGCCCAGCTTTCCTCTGAGCACGCTATCCTAACCACTCTCCCCAGAGTCACCACGCCACTCCGAGAGCCCAACCCAAGGGTCTCCACCGGCCTTAATGTGCCCAGCTTCTCAGCAGCATCTCCTCCCAGCTCTTCCTCCTCCTCATCCCCGATGGACACTGACACTCTTGCTGGCCCTCTCCGGCCCCATCCTCTTCCAACAGTCCAACCTGGGCCCGTCTCACCTCATTCTCATCTCACCCTCTCCCATGCTTCGTGCCCTTAGGCCTCAGAGCTCACATGGCCGATTTAGGCCTTGCTCAAGCATTTCAAAGTGGCCATCCGTCAGGCATCACCAAAGACCATCTCATCAGCTTCCTCCACAAACCAGCCCTGCTCCATGAATATCCCCGACCCCAATCTATCACCAGACCTAATCTCACCGGCCACGGCCGTGACTCTGGCCATTTCCCCTATTTCAGGAGCACTACTCGGAACCCTCAATACCCCCCACTGCCCACAAGACCCAAGCTTCTCGGGCCAACACTCTCAGGCACAGCCTTACGTCCTCAGCTCCCGCCAGCTCTCCCTGTCAAGGTGTAGCTACACCAAACCATTCAGAAGCCTGAGAACAGGCCACACATCTTACCTCCCACCTGTGCCTCTGTTCATTCTCCCCCCGTATGACATTCCACTGGGCAAACTCCTACTCACTCAGTAAGACCTAAGTGAAGTAAACCCTCTTCTCTGAGGAATTAGCACCTCCCTTTATCCCCACCTCCCAGGGCACTTGATCTGCTGCACTCTGGATAGCTGCTCACACCAGCTCTCTCTCTTGCTTCTTCTGTCTTGCCCGGGCCCAAGAGAAAGAACCAAATTAATGAATTAATTACTGTAAGCAGGTAGTTAAGTTCAATATTTGTGAAAAACTCCCAACTCACACGCTACTGAGAGAGGGGGAAGAGGTGACAAAACCTTCCATTTGTACCCGGGTACTAAGGGGGACAAAGGAGAGCCTCCTGCCTCCTGGGGAGCAGAGGCCCTCACAGAAACCCCCCAGCAAAACCCAGGACTGCCTGGTGCTCACTGAGCCCACAGAGCCTGTCACCCAGGGTCTGCCTGGCAGCCAAACTGGCCCCTTGCTTGCCTGGGAGCTCCAGACAGGTCAGCTCACCCAGCCCTGCCCTGGACTCAGCCCAGCCCATCCAGACCCCCCTCTTCTTCCTACCCAGCTGTTAGGAACGGGGCTGGGGTGCATTTCCCCAGAGCTGTACGGACCCTACCGAGACCCACAGAAACGTGGAACAGGGCTCTTGGGAAAGGAGATACGCCCAGCACTGAAAGGCATGCCAGGGGAACATCGCAAGAAGCCACGCCCTCTTCCCTAGGTCCCCTCAACTTAGTGAAAAACAGGGTCACTAGGAGCTCAGACACAGTCTCCTCCTCCATCCCCCAAATTAGGATGCATCAGGCCCAGAAAAGTTCAGAGCCTTGTCCAAGGTCGAGACAAGAGTGAACTCTGGATTCTTGCACCACCACGCCACCACACGGCCCTCCACCCTAGCCACCTTCAGTGACCATCACCACCCAGTCCCCATGCCCAGCACACCTCTCCAAACCAGAAAGGGAACTCCGAGGACCACAAGGACATACACGGACCTCTCCTTCCAGGGAGCGCACAGTGCAGCAAGCCCCCAAGCCCCCAGAAAGTAGCAGCCAAAACCAAAGGGAGAACTTGGCTATGACAAAGCAGACCGGGACAGGAGGGCGGGGAGAAGGGCAGTGGTTGGTCAGCTTTCACACGGCAGATCGAGGGATGGCAGAAGATACCAGGAGGCACTTCCCCCACTGAGTGTCTGAGAAAAACTTTGCAGGCTGGTGAGCCCCCAGGATGAGAAGAGATAAAGGGAGGACTCCCACCCAATATGGAACAGCAGCCTTGAGGTCTGAGACCCCACCAGCGGGAAATCAGGGGCCCAACTCAGACAGGTGCCCTGCACGCCCCGAGTCTAGGCTGGGAGGACAGGGAGGAGGGCAAGGAAGACAAGGCCAGCATGGCTACAGCTCCCACTTCTCCTTCTGCAGCCCAGGGAGCTTGCCCAGAAGGCACCCGGCACCAGGTTCCCACCCCAGGGGGTACCCAATCCCCTATCAGATTTCAAAGGAATGTGGCTGGTTCCCAGGGACCTCTACTCCCCAGAACAAGGAGACCTACCCTTCCTCCTTCCCTTAAGGGATCCTGAAGGTCTCCCTACCACTAGACGAAGGCCAAGTGATCTCCCCACAAGAGGCTAGCCACCTGGCTCACTGCCCCCACAGCCCACCTGGTCCGGTCAGCGGCTGACCTCTGCTCGAATCTGGAATCCCTTGACCGCCATCGCAGCGAGGCAGCCAGCGCTCCGGCTCAGGCCCGGCACTGTCTGTGTCCCTCATTCCGGCCTCCTCCACCACCCTTGCCCCCATGCAGCTGGTCGGCCCGGGACTGGAGCTCTGGCTGGCTTCGGGTTTCAGTGGGGCCAGGCCTGCCGGGGCAGCCCTGGGAAGGGCACACTCCCCCTGCCTTGAATCCTGCTCAAGGTCGGCCAGAAGGACAGCTGTGGGCCAGGAGGCCCTGGTGGCTCCAGGACCCCAGTTGGAGCTGCTACCAGTGCTCAGACCCACCTCCCTGCACCCCCTAGAAAGGGGGTCACTGCTGACAAAGCTGTTAGGGGGACAGGAGAACCCAGCATTTGGGGTTCCTGGGCCCCTCAGGGTTGAGGGCCTTGAGGACTGGCTGGCAGGGGCAGAGCCCAGCAAGGGGGTTCTCTCCTCTGTCCCAATCCCAGTGGGGGTGGGCAGGACTGCTTCAGCCAGCTGCCGGCAACAGCTGGTGCAGACCCAGGCCCAGGCCCAGGCCATGAGGTGACCGCCCCCTGTCTACCAGTCCCAGACGCTGAGACCCTGCTTGCCTCCCGGGTCAAGGGGCCAGCTGGGGCCTCTTCATCCTGCCCCCTGCAGGTGACCCTTCCTGAGAGCCACTGGTTCTGGTGGGAGGAGGGATGGGCTCCCAGTCTCCCAGAGAACAACTGCACCCGTGCCCCAGGCCTCCAGCTCTACCAAGAAGCTGGCAGGCTCTGCCTTCCCTTCCCAGCAGCCCCTGCTCTGCCAGGAGAAAACCAAGTCTCTCCCGTGGGGAGGGAAACGGAGCTGGCAGCAAGAGGCCAAAGGCTGCTCAGCTGTAAAGAGGGAACATGTGGAGACAACATGCCCAGCCTCGCACGGCGCCTTCCCAGGGCATCTGACTTGTTGCCACGGCCCAGCCAGAGCTGCTCCGGCATCCATACTAACCAGGTGGGGGTGGGGAGCCAGACTCACTCCAGGCCCCCTTCCCTCCAGGCCAGTCCCCTCCCAGGTGATCCTGATGGCCCAGATGGCCCAGGCCCTCAACCTCTCCATAGCCCCCACCAAGGGTTTCAGCCTACACACACCGGAGTGGGGCAGGCGACGGCCCCTGAGTGGCAGGGACAACCACTCCATTCTTCTGGTTACCATAAAGCTAATGCTCACTGTAGGCCCAGCCCACAGCAGTTCCCTCATCAGCCTGACCAGCCCATCTTACTTGATGAAACTGAGGTTCCAGATGACTGGTAAGCAAGCTGCCCAAGGTCACAGAGGCTCAGGCAGCCAAGCCAGGTCAGAAAACACACCAAAAGCCCAGGTCGCCCAGGTCTGTCAGACGCCCAAGCTCCTGCCTCTGAGTGCAACTCCCCAAGGCGGCAGCACCCACAGGTACTCCTTTCTCCTCCAGGCCTCAGCCCAGGAGGCACATCGATCTCCAGCCATAAGCTCTCCCCCAACATCTCTACACCCCTGGGCCAGCGCTTCCTCGTCACAGAGAGCATCCCTTGGTATTTGGGCTTTAGGGAAAGGGGAAAAGGTGCCCAATTATCACTGCAGACATACACCCCCCGTTTTCACTGGCCAGATCAGAATGAAGAGATAAAGCGTAGCCCTGCCCTGGCCTGGAAGCACAGGGACCCCAAGGCCAGCAGAAAGGAGGGGTTAGAAAAGAAAGTAGGCCATCTCGGGTGGCCTGTGTGTGCCTTCCCCAGCCTGGCATGGCCTCACTCAGTAGACTGTGCCAGGGCCAGGCCCCGCCCCAGCCAGGGCCTTAGCAGGTGAGGCTCCAGCAGGAAGTAAGGCCCCAAAAGACATAGCACTGCAACCCAGGCACCTAGGCCTGCAAGGGAAGGGGGTGGGGGCAGGCAAGCAGCCTGTAGAAGACCCCCAGGATGTGGGCACTTCTGTTTCCTCCTTCCTGCTCCCTCAGGCCACAAACAGGTCTGCAGGGTCTGGGGACAGTGCAGTGCTCCTCAAGCTACTCTACGCTGACCTACCCAAGAGAAGAACTTTGGGATCCTGCCAGGGAGCTCCTCTAAGCCCCCAAACTCCTCCCCCGTCTGCCAGCCCTTCTTAGCTCCGAGCCCCAACTCCAAGGAGCCCTCCCCTAAACAGAAGGAACTAGACACACCACTGTGAACTTGAAAAACCTGCCTGTTCTCTTAACCCCTAAAAGTAGCTTTATTCCCAAGAAGGTAACTGACCTTTGCTCCCCCCCCCCGCCCCAGCCCCCAAGAAAGGCCTGGATCACCTCTTCAAGGAGATTGTGGAGCCTTCCAGAGCTGGGTCCTAAGGTAAGGAGCCTGCTGGGGGTGCCCCCTCCTTTGAATAGAGTCAGGCCGGCTGTAATTCAAGTTCTACTTCTCTATACTAGCTTCCCAGAGACTCAGGGAGCCACTGTTCCACCTGCTAGTATGCTCCCCGGTTCCCCAGAATGAACAGCCGTGCCCTTCCCCTCACTCAGGTTGCTCCAGACAGAGCCTCTCAGCACACAGCTGAACAGGGGCTTCACTCAGCCCTCAGAGAAACCCTCCGACAGATCTCCCTCCTTAGCCCTCACATTCACAGCACATGATCCCCATCAGCATGCATGTCCCACCTTCTTCTGGGAGAGGCAGGGCAGCCTTGGCATGCTGGCCTTGAGCTGCAAATCCAAATGCTCTCAACAGCGAAATCGTTGTGTGACCTTGGGCAAATCACTTCATCTCTTCAGGTCTCTTTGCTAGCGGGGAAATCAGCCAACCCCTCCAATGCACGTACCTACTCCTGCCTGGCCCCTCTAGTCAGAGCCACATCGGGGCAAAGCCTGGAAGGCTGGAGTCAGCAGCATCTGTCCATCAGCCCAAACCTTGGCCATGTCTAGGCAATCAGCAGAGCTGCCACAGTACCCACCCCCTACCACAAGGTAAACCTGCTGTGACAGGTGACAGCGTCAGAGGGCTGACCTAACGCTGTGCCCATCCTGACTCACCAGAAGCTGGGAAGGAAAAGGAAAATGACAAGTCCCGTGGAGCAGGGTTGGGGGGAAGTGGGAGATAAGGGTCATTCTGCCCTCCCGCGACCACCCGGGGCAGAAAGGGGCCAGAGTGCAGCGCTGGGGCTCTGAGGAAGATTTGAAGATGACACTTGACTGGCTGGGGTGGAGCTTCAGCCTCCAGGCTAGACTCTGAGACATGATGGAAGGGAAGAGAGAGGCCCAGGAGAAATGGGAGATGGCTGCGGCCACTCCCAAAGCCACCATCGCACCGTCCCCATGGGGAAGAGCTGGGAGCTCCACTCCACACTGATGACCTTTGCCTTAAAAACTGCAACTGCGGGCCGACCCACTTTTCGCAATAAGGCGGGTTAATGATCAAGTTCTGGCACAAACACCTCTTCCTGCCAAGGAGCTTGGCTTTGGGCCCATGCACAGGCAGACCCCCTGGTCTGCCGACCAGGCCATTCCCTCACCCGGCAGCGAGCAGGGCATGAACACCTGGGGTTAAAGCCTGACCTCTGAGAATGAACCCGAGAAACCCCCTCGCAATACTCATCCTAACTCCCGCCCTCCCCACAGACCAAGCCTGCAACTCCCAAGTGGAGCCTTCCTTGCAGGACGGCACTGTGTGCACAGGGGACGCTTGGGATCCTGACGTGGAGGGGTGCCTGAAGGAGCAAGTGTCAATGACCCCAGACCGCGGGGCTCCCCACTGCCGGGTCACAGAGGGGGTGGGGCCGCCGATTCTCGATAGTAAAGGTGACCTTCAGGGCGGGGGCGGCCCGGTAGAGGGCCCGGCGAGATGCCACCCAGCCCGGCGCGGAAGGAAGGCGACGGTGCCCGCGGAACCCCGAACCAACCACCCTGCCCGCTCGG
>NW_006294069.1:4159047-4171064 GCF_000327345.1 Myotis davidii
TGCGCGTTGTAACCTTTGACCCCACCGCCGCTCCCCTGCCCCGCCTACGCGCCCGACCCGGCCCACGGCGGCCCACAAGGGACAAAAAGTACTGCGCCTGGTTGGCGGGCCACCAATGCGATGACTTTCCTGAGCGCCTTAAAGGGAACGTACCCTGATTCTGAGAAGAGAGAGGCTTCGGGTCCCCTGGAGGGGCGGGGCTTCGAGAAGAAGTCCTTGTGGTTCGCTGCCCGTTGGGCGGGCACCTTGACCTTGAGTGGAGACTCCTCTGAGGCTGCCATTGCCAACCGTCCCCTCCCCCAATGGTCCTCTGCTTCCAATTGCAAATCTGCCAAATGACCACGCGGTCTCTAATCTGTGATGTTAGCGTGACCCTCAGTGCCCTCCTCCCCAGCTTGTCCTTTGCCGCCGAAGGGGTGGGGCAGGGGGGCCTGGCTTCTTGAGGAGGGGGTGGAGGGTAGCTGAGGGCTTGGTCACTAGCGGCCAGGGTGGAGAATGGCAAGTGGTGATAAGTGTCAGAAATGGACCCACCAAACTTTGTCCTGTGCCACAAAGGGCTCCTTCCTGCCAGCAAATCAACACCCCCGCCCCCATGAGTCCTCATTTCCGGATAATGGGTACATTATCCCCATTTTACAGTGGGGGACGCTGAGACCAAGGTCGCACAGAGAGCAAGAAGTAGAGCTCCGTCAGGATAAATCCACAGCCTGGGCATTTAACAGTAGTTCATACTTTTTCAAGTGTTTGGGGCTTGGTGGGGACTAAGACCTGAGGTAAGAGAATGCTGCCTAGGTGACATATTTCCAGGTCTTGCCAGGGAACGGGCATTTTCCAGCTGCAGAGAGAAAGGGTCTTCCATGCACAGGCCCAGGATGCCACTGGGAAGCACTCAAGGCATATTCTTGACATTTTTGGAGATCTAATGGGAATTGGGAAGATGAAGCTGCAGGGGTGGGCTGGGGCAGGCCTTAGGGCCTCATGGAAATTGCAGAGGAACCCTGGCTGGTTTGGCTCAGTGGATAGAGCATCAGCCTGCGGACTGAAGGGTCTCGGGGTTGATTCTGGTCAGGGGCACATGCCTGGGTTGCGGGCTCCATCCCCAGTATGGGGCGTGCAGGAGGCAGCTGATCAGTGATTCTCTCTCCTCATTGATGTTTCTATCTCTCTCTCCCTCTCCCTTCCTCTCTGAAATCAATAAAAATATTCTTTTAAAAATTGCAGAGGGCCCTAGCTGGTTTGGCTCAGTGGTTAGAGCGTCAGCCTGCGGACTGAGGGGTCCCAGGTTCGATTCCAGTCAAGGGCATGTACCTTGGTTGCGGGCACATCCCCAGTGGGGAGTGTGCAGGAGGCAACCGATTGATGTTTCTCTCTCATCCGATGTTTCTAACTCTCTATCCCTCTCCCTTCCTCTCTGTAAAAAATCAATAAAATATATTTTTTAAAAAATTGCAGAGGAAAGTGGACTTTTTGGAGTACAGGTGGTGGGAAGGGGAGCCAGTGAAAGGCTTAGACATTTAAGCAGGAGGAAGAGAAGTGAGCAATGCTCTGGCTGCTGGGAGAGGGTGAGGGTAAGAGGAACTGAGCTAGACTAGTGTGAGATGAGTTAGGACTATTGCACAAGAAAGCTGGAAATAAAAGCAAGACCGGACTACTGGATGTACATAGAAGGCAGGCAGCAGCAGTAATGCATGAACCTAACACTGGATTTGATTGGAAATCTGCCTCCTGCAATCACTACCTTTTCTCTTTTTGTATCCTTAAGCAGGTCTCTTGGCTTTCACCCCAATGAAACTCAGGTGATTCCTCCGTCAAATAAAAATACCCAGCTGTCTAGCCTCACTAAGCCTTTGGGAAGAGATGGTGGTAGCACTTGCAAGAGCTCAGTGCTACAGGAAGATCAGAGGTGAACCGGACCCAGTTCCTGGCAGAAAAAGTTTCAGGCTGGTGGATAAGGTGAGAGGTGCACAGCAACTTCATGTGCAAGGCTGCAGAAGAAAGGCCTTTAGAAGGCTGTTCTGAATGTGCAGAGGAGGCTGTCAGGGAGGGCTTCTTGGAAGAGGCTGCTCTGAACTGAGCTTTGAAGGGTAAAAAGGATTCTATTGAGCAAGTCAGTGGAACCACATGGGCAGGCAGAGAAGGAGGGACTCTGGGAACTTACTGACTCAGTTATATCTTTTAAACATTTTTAATGTTGCTTGTCATTTTGAATAGGTAATAAAGTCACATGGTTCAAAATTGATTAAGTATAAAAGATGATACAGTACAATTTCTCACCTGCCCTCAGACACCTAGTTTACCTTCCCAAATCACCAAGGTTATCAAATTTTTAATATTCTTCCAGAGATGTTCTTTGCATATAAAAGTGTGTGTGTGTGTGTGTGTGTGTGTGTGTGTGTATAACCCTGAGTTACACAATGGTAATATACTATACCTGCTATTCTTCACCCTAATTTAATTTATTTATTTTTACGGGCGCCAGAACCAACGATCACCAGCTGCCCAAGTACCAAAAAATTATGCTTCCGAAATCTCTTGATGTTGATTCTGCATGTAGAGTAATCAGGCTACTCTACGTGTGTCGCTCACAACAGAAGCCCTTTTTGCTCTTCTTCACCCTAATTTTTTAAAAAAAATTTAATTCATTGATTTTAGAGGGAGAGAGAAAAATTTTTTTGATTTGTTGTTCCACTTGTTTGTGCATTATGCATGTGTATCTGTCTCTCCACCCCCAAGCTCGCTGCCCCCAGTGTTGAAACTGAGCTATGCTTCTGGTTATGAGTAATGGTACCAACATGAAGGAGGCCTCCGACTTTAGCTACACTGGACTTGGTACAATTCTCCAAGTTCCTTGAGTTTCATGAATACAAACTAAGTACCCATCAGTCCAGAAACTGGTTAAGCCCTGGCTGATGTGGCTCAGTTTGTTGAGCGTCTGTCTCATGCACAAAGAGGTCGTTGATCTGATTCCTGGGGGTATGCAGGAAGCAGTCATTCGAGGTTTCTCTCTCATCCATGCTTTTCTCTCTCTCCCTCTCCCTTACTCTCTTTTTGTAAAATCAAAAGCATATTTTTTTAAAACAGAAGAAACTGGTTAAAAGAATTATGGCATAACCATACAATGGAATATTATCTAGCCATAAAATGGAATGAGAAAGCTTGTTGTGTACTGATATGCAACAATCTCTAGAATATATTGTTAAATTAAAAAAAAAATCAGCACCCTAGCCAGTTTGGCTCAATGGATAGTACATTGGCCTGCGGACATGTACCTCGGTTGCAGATCCCTCCCTGGCCCGGGCCCTGGTCAGGGCTTATGCAGGAGGCAACCAATTGATGTGTTTCTCTCACATCGATATTTCTTTCTGTCTGTCCCTCTCTCTTCCACTCTCTCTCTAAAAAGCAATGGAAAAATATCCTCAGGTGAGGATTAAAAATAATAGTAAAATTTAAAAATCAGGGTGGCTCTGGCCAGGTAGTTCAGTTGGTTAAAGCATTGTCCAATAAGCCAAAGTTGCAAGTTTGATCCCTGGTCAGGGCACATAAAAGAATCATCCAATGAATGCATAAATAATAGATAACAAATCAATGTTTCTTTCCCTTCCTCCTTCTCTAAAAATAATTAAAAATAAATAAAATAGTAATAAATAAAAGTAAATAAAATTAATCAATAAAAAAAAGTTTAAGTCATCCTCTTACCACTTTCTCTATGCTGGCTCAGGTGGTCTGACCCCTGATCATTATTTCTTGCTTTCAAGCTTCCTCCATCAATGTCTTTTCATTATAGTCTTAACAACAACTACTCTCACCATTTTCCCTATTTCTACCATTGCCTATATATCAGCGGTTCGCAACCTATGGGTCGCGACCCCTTTGGCGGTCATACGACCCTTTCACGGGGGTTGCCTAAGACCATCCTGCATATCAGATATTTACATTACGATTCCTAAGAGTAGCAACATTAATAATTTTATGGTTGGGTCACAACATGAGGAACTGTATTTAAAGGGCCAGAAGGTTGAGAACCACTGCTTGTGCTATGGTTAAGGTGACTGTGTAATTTATTGTCGAAACTAGGACACTTTTTTAAAAAATTCACTCTTCTTATTTTATTTTTTTTGTTAATCCTCACCTGAGGATATTTTTCCATTGGTTATTTATTTATTTTTAAAAATATATTTCTTTATTGATTTCAGAGAGGAAGGGAGAAGGAGAGAAAGACAGAAACACCAATGATGAGAGAGAATCATTAATCGGCTGCCTCCTGCACACCCCCTACTGGGGATCGAGCCTGCAACCCAGGCATGTATCCTTGGCCGGAATCGACCCGGGGACCCTTCAGTCTGCAAGCTGATGCTCTATCCACTGAGCCAAGCTGGCTAGGGCTCCATTGATTTTTAAAGAGAATGGAAGTGAGGGCGAGAGACACACAGAGAGAAACATCGATGTGAGAGAGACACATAGATTGGTTGCCTCCCGCATGCACCCCAATCAGGGCCAGGGATCAAGGATCAACTGAGGTACATGCACTTGATCGGAATCGAACTTGAGACCCTTTGGTCCGCAGGCTGACACTCTATCCACTGAGTCAAACTGGCAAGGGCTAAACTAGGACACTTTTGAAGCAAGAGTGGACACTATTAATAATGACATTAGAACAAAAGGCATAAACCAAGATTTCTTGGCCAAACTGGGATGTCTGGTTCTCAAGTGAGGAGTCCGGCTGATAGACTGAAGAAAAGGACCATACCTTATTTGTCTGGGTATCCCCATTATCTCACCAGAGACGATGGATTGTAGGTGTTTAATGCATTTGTTTGTTGAATGGATGGCCCGGGAGTAGGGAGTGCCAACAGTCTTTTCGAGGGCTCACAAGATGCTAAGGGGGGAGAGTTTCTAGCAGCGCAGCCTTTCACCTCTGACCCCCATCATTATCTATAATATCTGGGCCTTTCTTACAGGTATCCCCTTTGTGTGCTGTGTGCTTCGACCTTTGTATCCTAAGCTTCGGATCATTTTCACAATGCTTGGTTGAGACCCACCAGGCTGAACCCTGGGAAGGTACTGGCCTTCCTCCTCCGTCCTCCTTCTGGTCAGGGGCTGGGAGTGCCTATGGTCAGCATGGGTGCTGGTGACAAAGCAGTTCCAGAGGCCTCAGAGCTTGTAATTTGACTTCCACGCGTCCTCTTCCCCTTCCCTAGCAGGCTCTCGTTACATAGTCCCCATCTGCAGGGCTGCCTGGGTGGTACCCTGAGCACCTCAGTTTCCCCATCTTTAGGGCCCCTGGGTAAAGATGCTAAGTGAGTACAGAGGGAGCTTTATCAAGGCTGAGACCTAGCCTACGTAATTAGCCTGCTTAAAGCCTCCCACGTCTCTAATTATTGTTATGATAGATATGCCCACTCAGCCAGGCATTCCTATCCCCCCCCCACCCACTCCTTTTCAGAATTCCCCACCTCCTGGATAGCAGGAGGGAACCCCTACCTCACTGGCCTTACTCTAGGGACCACCTCCCTCAACCCCAAAGCTGTGTGGGCAGCACTGCCAGGAGGGAAGATGCCCTCGGCCTCCGCCTCCCGATCTATAAAGTGAGGGGGTTGTACAGATGATCTCTGAGTTATTTGATGCTGACATTGCACATCCTCACCCCACACTGCGATTCTGGCTGGGCTCAGCACAGCCCCCCTCCCCCCCGGAATATGTGGGGGGACCCTAAGTCCAATCCCTTCTCTCCTTTCCCTGTCTTCTCTCCTTTTTCTTGAATTGTACATGGGAACCCAGAATCCTGGGCAGATGTTTATCCAGGGCTGGCCCTTCCCTAGCCTCGCTGCCTCCGGAGATAAAAGGCCAGGGACAAGTAGAGGCCCGGCCACACTTCCTGGGTTTGTTGCAGGTCTGGCCCCGGCCCATCCTGGGTTCAAACCTGATCCTCAGAGGCTCGAGCAAGGAACTGAGATGGGACAGGCTGGGCCTGCCTGCCTGTTCCGCGTTGATACCCTGGGTGTGTGACTTCACCTCTAGCTCCATCCCTGACTTCTTCGCTATGTGACCTTGAGCAAGTCACTTACCTTTTCTCTGTGCCAGCTTCCCTGGAGAAGTGTCATGGGGACAGATGTGGAAGCCACCCCATGTCTACGAAGTCAAATTCAGATACCATTTGTCTGTTGAACTTCTTAGTCGTGGCAGCTGAAAGTCCCTCCCCAGGGCTCTGTGAATATTTTATTCAATGGACTTTATTGGTTGCATCCACTTGATTTTCCTCCACTGATTGTTTTTGACATCATCCAGACTTTTGAGGTTAGCAAGGCACTACAACTCAACTCAAAACGGATTTTTGTGTTACAGCTCGGCCAATAGGGCTGATTCAATTCCTAGTTAGGGTACGTGCCCGGGTTGTGGGGTCGGGGGGGAGTGGAGGGTGTGTGTGCAGGAGGAAGATGATCAATGATTCTTTCTCATTATTGATGTTTCTATCTCTCTCTCCCTTTCCCTTCCTCTCTTAAATCAATTAAAAAACACACACACAAACATTAAAAAGAAGTGTGTCACAGAATGGAGAAGACTAAAAAAATAAATAACTAGACGCAATGGGATCCTGGATAGGATACTGGAACAGAAAGAGGACTCCAGGGGAAAAACTGATGAGATTAAAATAAGGTCTGTGGTTTAGTTAATAATCATGTACCAATGTTCACTTCTTGTTTTTGATCATTGTACTACGATAAAGTAAGATGTTAACATCAGGAAAAGATGGGCGGTACATATACCTCTGTATTATTATTGCAAATTTTCTCTAAGTCTAAAATTGTCCCAAATAAAAAGTAGGGGAAACCCACAAATTAAGGCTCACCACTTAAATACAAAAGTGGGGGAGGGGCTTCTTGGTCTATGTAACTGAAAAGGGCAGGGGTTTATGGGCCACGGGCACAGCAGGACCCAGGTGGCCTAATTCTTAGGAGCTGTCACCATCTCAGCTGGTTCTGCTTCTTTGGTGGAGCTTCCTATTCAGGCAGCCCTAGCCCTTGTGGTGGCAAACAGTCTGTCAGACCTTCCAGCTGGTATTCTGCCATTTTAGCCACCCAAGAGTTTTCGTTCCCTCCTAGATCCCTTGGTGTGTTGAATGAATGGTTCCAGTAAAAGTCTTGAGAGTAATGCTCATTGGCTCAGATTGAGTCACCTGCCCTTCTCCAACCCAATCATTGTGACCTACCTTACCTCAGTCACCTGTGTGAGGTCAGCCCCTCCCACCCCCAACACATAGACTGTGATGGGAGAAGGGCTGGCACCCAAAAGGAAGCAATGAGTCCTGTTATCAGAAGGGCCGCAGGCAGAACTATGATGTCCCCGGCAGCCTTAGAATGCAGAGCTGCTGCCCTTTCTCCTAGAGCAGCGATTTCCCACCTTTTTCATCTCATAGCTCACGTAAATGATAGATCCTCCCTTCCCCCAACTGGTGGGCGGAGTATAGTGACTAACCAGGTACCTTATATGGACTATACATTGGACCACCAATCCACACCTGCCCAATACCCTAAGCCCTTGTCCTATATGGACGATGCAGTAAGCCACCAATCAGTGTGCGCCGAGTACACTAAGCCCCCACCCCTTCCCATTCTGCCCCTCAAAAGGCGTTCTCACCCCTGCACGTGCTTGCGAGACAGCCCAGCAGGTCCTTCTCCCCTAATAAAGCCTGTAGTCCTGGTTTTCGGCCTCTGTCTGATTTTTCAGTAAACTAATTACTAAAATGCTGCAGCCCACCAAATGATATTTTGCTGATTTGACAAAAATAGTTATAATTGTGATTCATTCACACTGGATAGCTATTGTTGTGTTGGCTGCTGTCATTTTTTAAATGTTATCATTCCTTAATTTGACAACCTAAGGCAGTGGTTCTCAACCTTCCTAATGCCGCGACCCTTTAATACAGTTCCTCATGTTGTGGTAACCCCCAATTTCATTGTTACGAATTGAACATAATTAAAGCATAGTGATTAATCACAAAAACAGTATGTAACTATATATGTGTTTTCCGATGGTCTTAGGCGACCCCCGTGAAAGGGTCGTTCGACCTCCAAAGGGGTCACAACCCACAGGTTGAGAACTGCTGATCTAAGGGAAAAGAGGTCAGTGCCCCTGGCTAGTCAGGTATTGCACGTTTTAAGAATTCTTGCGGCCCACCAGTGTGCCTGCTGTGACACAGCGGTTGGAAATCGCTGTCCTAGAGCCATCCACAACAGGCCTACACTGAAATGTACAGGCTTGAGTTCTTGTGGATGTTGGGTGTGCTGAGCTGTCAGATTGCAGTCCCAGGATAACCGTCATGAGAGGAGGATAAGAATAGGGCTCCTCCCTGGGATGCTGGCTTCTTGCAGCTGGATCAGATGGGGATGGGTGTCAGGGAGGGGGACCAGCATGGCCAAAGATGCCAGAATACCAGGATTTCTTCTGGGCCAGGACGATGGTCAATTTCAGCCATGGAGCACTTCCAATCCATCCTTCCCAGCCCTGGCCAGGAGCCTCTGACCTAAGGTCTCATTTGTTCATTTGCATTGGGGTGGCATGGAGAGAGAGAGGGACAGGGCTAGCCGAGCATCAGGACATCTCAGATGAGTGGCCTCTACCTTATGTAAGAAATATCTATTGAGCCCGGCCAGCGTGGCTCAGTGGTTGAGCGTCAACTTATGAACCAGGAGGTCACGGTTCAATTCCCAGTCAGGGCACATGCCCAGGTTTCGGGCTCAATCCTGGGGTGTGCAAGTGGCAGCCGATTGGTGATTCTCATCATTGATGTCTCTCTCTCTCTTCCTCTCTCCCCCTTCCTCTCTGAAATCAATAAAAATATATATTAAAAAAAAGGAAATATCTACTGAGGGGACTCCCAAGTCTCAGCTCCCACTCCACTGGCTGACTCCCAAACCACTATCTGCGCCACACCTGTGGGAACAGGGTGGGGTGCCCACAGAGAAGAGGTCCGGCTTATGTATTTTTCAGATATTTTATTAAGAATAAGGCATATGACAGTCACCCCTAAAGCACAGGGCTCTATTTCTGTGGGTGAGTGAATACACTCTGAAAAGCATTGGATTAAAAAGCACAGCCAACAGAGTTTGGAGCAGGAAGCCTCTGCCCTGCCCTGCCCGTCCCCCATCAAGGCTGGCGCCTCAGTGAGCAGGGCTGAGATCCCCGGCTCTCTGCAATGAGATGCTCTTCCACTCCCCTGGTCTCCTTCCTCTCCACAGGGAGGCCTCCATTCTGCGGCTTATTTGGGGAAGGCGCACCCCATTTCAGCCGTGAACTGACTCCCCAAACTGCAGGCCACGGCGGGGAGGAGATGGGGAGGCAGGGGTACAGATGCTCATTCTGCAGTCCTCCTTCCTGGGCCCCTCCATACTTGGGGAGTGGCTGCAGCTCCAACTAGGGCCCCTGACTGTCCATGTCAACACGCTCCTCCCCCAGGAAGGAAGAGGGGAGAAGACAGGATCCTTTCCCTTCTAGTCACCTAGGCATTCCAGGGGTTGGCGGGAGGGGGTCTTCCTTTGGCAGGGTGGGTCCCCCAGGCTAGAGGATGGGGAGGACCAGAAGCCAAGGGTAGGGCCTCTCCCAGGCCCCAAGGCTGAGCTTTGGCGCCTTGAAGCCAAGGGCAGGCCGCCGATTCTAGTCCCACTCTGCTGCCCTGAGGGTTCTGTTCCAAACCCAGGGCAGGGCCGAGGGGTGGAGGGAAGTCTCTAGCCCAGGAGAGGGAGGGGAAAGGGAATGTGTTAACATTGGAACCCTGTGTCTGCCTCAGCCCCTCCTCCAGCTGGCTGAGTGGAGTGGGAAGGGTTGTCTTATTTCCTTTCCCAGGCTGAGAGTTGAGTCAGCCGCCCCAGCACTCAGAACCTTTCATCTGGGGGATCTCCAAGCACCCCCACAAACAATTAAGTGTCATTATTTCTGCTTGTTAGAAGAGGGACAGGAGTGGGAAGTTGCTGATGGGGGTCCCTTGGGGAGAGGCAGGCAGGTCACCTGAGGATCCCTGGGGGAGGGCTGATAGGGGTCCCCAGATAGACACCTTGGGTTCAGGAGGGAAGGGGGAAGAAGGCTATTGCTATAGAGCTGGAGCGAGTGGGGGGGTGGGGGGGGAGGAGACAGGTGGGAGCTATGGCTTTTAGTGGGTGGATGGACGGACAAAGTATTTCACCATCTCTAGAAGAATCGATGCAACAAAGTCACCCTGTTCACCCCAAAAGCATGGTTGTGGAAGATGGATGTTTGGGGGGGCACCTCCAGAAAGGCACCCTTTCCCTCCTCTCCACAGTCCTCTGGCTCCTGCAAAAGAACCTTTCAAAATAGGCAGTTTCGTTTTCCATGTGAGAAAATCACGGCTCGGAGAATACTAAGCAACTTGCTGTCCATGTCTATTGTTTTAATATCTCCCTTGTAAAACATTACTTCATTAGAAAAAGCTTCTTCCAGAGGCCTGTGATGACAGAAGCAGGCATCTCCCCTAGAGATGAGCTCTGCTCGCCCTGGCTGGTTTAGCTCACTGGCTAGAGCATCGGCCGGGGGACCTACGGGTCCTGGGTTCGATCCCCAGTACGGGGTGTACAGGAGGCAGCTGATCAATGCCTCTCTCATCATTGATGTTTCTCTCTCTCCCTCTCCCTTCCTCTCTGAAATCAGTAAAGATATATTTTAAGAAAAAGATTGGCTCTGCTCTCTCTCATGGCTCCCTGGGTAAACACACACAATGCTGGGCCTCAGGCAGGGCCAGGCTCTGCCAGAATGGGGTGTGAGTGGGGCAAGGCCTCTCCCTGCCACGTGCCTCCCCTCTGCAGTCCCCGGAAGACCTCACAGGCACTTAGGACTGGTGCAGGACCCAGGACAGAGGAAGGATGGCTTGGGGTGGGGGCTCCAGAGGTTTTTCTTTCCAGGCTGGGCTTGGGGTGAGAGCAACGAGCTGGGCTGGAAACTGCCTTTGATCTTGAGCGGGCAGGGGAGACAGGCAGGGCGCAGGGGGGGCATTCCACTCTCTACCGCGCCACTCCCCACCCTAGACAGAAGGACCCTGACGCCACACCACTGCCAGGTCTGATAGCACTGGAGGCCTCCCTGGAGGGGCCGGCTGGGGACTTCCTCCCCAGCAAACCCAAACCTCTATCAACTGCCACTTCCAAGAAGCTGGGCAAAATTAGCACCAATAAAAAGGACCAGGAACCTCCCAGGGCCCAGGGCGCCTCAGGTGCCCAGCTACCTCCTGAAGGCAGTTTCTGCCCCTCCACAGGTCTGGCTGTCCCTCGCTTCCCCAGCACAGCTCTCCGTCTACACCCCTCAGTGGCATCCGGTGGAGGACCACGCTGGAGACAGCGCTAGACTGGGCTCTGCCGCCAAACCCATCCTAATCCTAAGGGTCTGTGGGTGCCGCCTGCCAGAAGTGCAAACTTCCCTCGGCCAAGCGGCCAAGCGTCCCCACCAGAGGCTCTGGGAGGAGGTGTCTTCTAAAGTGTTAGGTGCTCACCTGTACGGACCTACCAGCGGGATCGGGGAGGAGAAGAGGCTCCGAGGAAAAGGTCCAGCCAGTAGCCCCTGAACCCCAGCCTCCCCTAGTTGGAAGGCTTGGAGGGAAGGACAGCCGTGCGGGGCTGGGGAGGCCGCGGGGGTGGGGAGGATGGAGCTGGAAGGCATAGGGGTGGTAAGTGCCACTCGGGTTCCTTACATAGACCAGCCCAGCCTTCCCCCGGGGCCAAACGATTGTCAGCTTTCCGGGACGGGGTGACCCTCGCCCCCTCCCCTCCCAGCGGCAGGGTGGGGACCAGAGGAGGAGCAGTATTGCGAGTCCTGTACAGAGAGGGTGCGCTCGCTGAGCCCCGCGGTGGGGCTCCTTCGCGGGAGGGGAGAGCTCGAAGCTTCGGAAACGTTGGGAAATACAAAAGGCGCGGCGGTTGGAAGGGATGGAGGGAGCGGGACTGCCTCAGCTGGAACCCTGGAACCGGACCGACTTCCTCGCCCTTCCCAACCCCCGGGCCTGTCTGCAAGGCCCG
>NW_006294069.1:4171392-4180937 GCF_000327345.1 Myotis davidii
CAGCTGCGACTCCAGCGCGCGGCACTTGCTCTCCAGCTCCCGGGACGCCTCCTCTGGAAAAGGCGGGAGAGAGAGAGGTGATGGTGCAGACAGTTCACCCCTCAACCGGACGAAGCCCTGCGACTCCCCAGCTACATGCACGTCCGGCCCGCTCTCTCGCTCTCCCCAAGGCCTTCCTTTTTCTTCCTCAGGCCTTTCGCCCATCCTGCCCTCTGCTTGCCCCCCGCCCCCTCTAATTCTTGAGGTTTCAGTTTAAATGCAAAACTGTCCTTATTCATTTATTTGCCCCACAAGTATTCGTCGAGCCTTTACTATGTGCGCTGTGTCAGGCACAGGGGCTACTAGCGGTGGATAAGAAAAGATCATAGCCCAGCCCGCCTGGCTCTAGTGGTTTGAGCATCGACCTATGAACCAGGAGGTCACGGTTCGATTCCCGCCAGGGCACATGCCTGGGGTTATGGGCTAGAAGCTAGATCCTCAGTGTGGGGCATGCAGGAGGCAGCCGATCACTGATTCTCTGTCATCATGGATGTTTCTGTCTTTCTCTCCCTCTTCCTTCCTCCCTGAATCTGTCACTCCTTTCCTCTCTGAAATCAATAAAAATATTTAAAAAAATAAAGAAAACATCATAGGCAAGCATAGTGGGAGAGGTATAGGACATAATTACAAATATGAGATTCATACATGATGTGCAGGAAGTGACATGGGCTAGGATCTGAAAGATGAGTGGGAGTTAGGTACACAGTGCAGAGAGGAGAGGCAGAGCTGGGGGCAGAGGAACAGCTTGTACAAAGGCCCTGTGGCAGCAGAGACCTGCAAAAGACGAGGACTGTTAGGACAGGAAGGGTGGGCAGGAAAGGGGAGTGAGTGAGCCAGAACCTGGCTTCATGGAGAGAGTTTGTTACATTTTCTAATATTTTGTTGACTTTATTGCTTGCCTTTGCCTACTGCATTGGGTTTCAACCCAGGATATCCAATCTTTTAGTGGGGAACCATCCAGTGAGCTTTAGAAAAGTTTCCAGGGCCCTGCCAAAGACCAGTCGAATCAGAACCTCTGGGCTGGAACCTGGGAAGTGGCACTCCTTAAATCTTCCCAGGTGGTTCTAATGGACCTTCCGAGTTGAGGACCCCTGCTTCCTGGATTATTAGCTTCATTTCAGCTGGAACAGTATCTCAGGATTGGCACATGTGAGTGAGTGTAGGGACATAGATTGATGACAGCGACAGAAAAGTAGGTAAAAGGCGACTCTGGAATGGATATGAAAGCACTTGGTGATTTTCACAGAAAAAGAGGACCCAGAGAGCTCTCAAGCCCACTGAGGGAGAAGATAAAAACTAGGACACTGGGGCAGTGCCTTGAGCCCAGGTGACCCCCAAAGCTCTTCCAGATAAGGGTAGTAGGTGGAATGAAAGCTGCTGTTGTCACAGAGCTACCCTTACTGGTGCCTGGGATGTGTGACCCTGCCACCAAGCACCTAGGCACCAAGAGGTTGCCCATAGTTGCCACTTAAAGAAATGGGCAGAATTCCTGCAAATCTGTAACTGCTTAGATCTGTATGCACACATACCCAAAACAATCTGTAAAGCTCCTAACATTTTGCCTTAAATTTCCAGCTTCCCCACCCCTAACTCTTGATCTATAAGCAGCACATCAATATGCAGGGAGGCCATTCTTACTCTCTCCTGGCTAAGAAAGACTACTTCTGTGGTTCATTTTTAGTTAAGCATTTACGGAATCCCTATCCATGTCAGGTAATGTGTCCTGTACTTTGAGACGATAGGTATTACCCAGGCCCTGATTCTCAGAGGTCATACAATCAGTGCTTAAGATACCAACAATGCAACCCTTTCCATTTTTTAATGTTTTTAAAATACATTTTTATTGATTTCAGAGAGGAAGGGAGAGGGAGAGAGAGATAGAAACTTCAATCATGAGAATCATTGACTGGTTGCTTCCATCACGTCCCCTGCTGGGGATGGAGCTGGAAACTGGGCATGTGCCCTGACCACATCCAGCCATGACCTGGTTCTGAGGTCAATGTTCAACGTTCATAGGGAGCCACACCGGCCAGGCCCCCTTCCATTAAAGAAAAAGTTTTATTTCTGATAAAAATGACAACATAAAATTTTTATCATCCTATCAATTTTTAAGTGTACAGTTCAGTAGTGTTAAGCATACAGATCTCTAGAACTTTTTTATCTTGCAAAACTGAAACTCTATACCCCAAGAGTACCGTCTCCCCACCTCACCTGCCATTTAATGGGTGAACTAATAACCTGTAAAAAAAAAAATCTTTTAGTGGGGAAATATTTGGGGCCGGGGAATTGTAAAATGATTTGCTAATGTGTCTTGTGTCAACTTTCTCTTCTGAACTCAGTTCCTTGAAGTCAAAGACCCCATATTGTCATTGTGTTGCATCTTGACACTCAGTATCTTGGAGGATACGGACACTGATCATGAGAATCATTTGTGCAAGGATGGGAAGGATGGGGGAGGTAGGGAGGAATTAATTCAGCCCGGACCTACTGGACACCATCTCCTACCTGCTTTCATTTTCCTACTTTCGCCAGGAACACAGATACAGGGCACTGTGCATGGTGGTGCAGGCTGTTCGCTGCACACGTGGGGCTGACATCCTGCGCTGAGCTCAACCAGTCTGCACTGGGACATGGGAGGCTTGGTGGGGAAAGGTGACCTGTTGGGCCCCATGGCACCTCCCCACCAGTCATCCTTCTCTTACCTTGCTGGTGAGATTGGGCCTCTCTCATCTCCAGGTCACGGGTCAGTTCTGGGGGGAAGAGAAAAGAAAAGGCAGGTGTGTGTGTGTGTGTGTGTGTGTGTGTGTGTGTGATATCAGGCAATCACAGCTCAGTGAAAGTGGCGATAAGGATCCTTAGAAACCATCCAAATCACACCCTCCACACCCACTGCACTAAGCCCAGCTCAGGGAAGAGATGAAGAGAGGTACCAAGGCAGAGCCTGAGCCTGATCTACCTCATCCAAAGCCCAGAGGTCCTTCGGTGCAAGCTTTGTGGCTTAGATTTGGGAGTTAGTTCAACCCTGGTGGGATTGAGGAGCCTGGCTTGC
Organism: Myotis davidii; assembly: GCF_000327345.1. Taxonomy (NCBI): domain Eukaryota; kingdom Metazoa; phylum Chordata; class Mammalia; order Chiroptera; family Vespertilionidae; genus Myotis; species Myotis davidii. The sequence goes on from NW_006294069.1 coordinate 4,174,481, forward strand.
TTTTGGGGCTGGGAAGGATTTGCTTCTATCCAGGGATGATGTACAAATATTTTACATGCCACCCAATCAGAGTTGGTCTGAAGGACCCCCTACTGCGCAGGGCACAGACTTTTTTTTATAGCAAAGGTGAAAATTTACTGTGAACGAAGCACAGACTCCCACGTGGGTAGGAGGAAAGAGTCCCGGGCACAGACTCTTTAGTGTTTAGTTGGTGGATCCAGGAAGCCTGGAGTGTCCCGGCTGGACTGCTTGGGGCCACTGGAGGGGGATTCAAGGTAATGGCTCTTTACCAACAGGACATGTGTCTCACTGTTTCCACAGCCAGTACTGCTGTGCCAATGTTAGTTTTTGAACATTAGCCCTGCCCCTTTCCCAGCCCTGTTCTGCCAGGCTCCACATGGCAGGGAGAGGGGCTTCAAGGAGGACAGCGCCACCTGGTGATGAAAAGCCTGCAGGGCTCTTGGAACCACGTGTGTGGCTTGGCGCTGAGGGGGTCGGGCAGCCAAGGGGCCCGCCAAGGGTGCTACTAGAGGGGCAGTTTCCTCCTGGGCACTGCTGGAAGCCCAGCCATCCCTCTCCACCTGCCTGTCTTCCCAGCCCCATTCCTTACATTCCAGAAAGCCCTATCCCTCAGCAAGCTGAGTTTGACCATTTCTCTAGCCCTATCCCAACTCCCCGACTCCCCCAGTAGCTGGGAAAGGGACACGAGGGAACTGGGGACCTACAGCTGCCCATGGGAGGGCACCTTCTCAAGAGCACCTCTGTGTACCCGTGAACCTGGGGGGTAAGAGAAGGTTGCACATCTCTGGGGCCACCTCTGCAGCAGCACCTACAGAGACAGCCTTGTGGGTCCTCTGCTGCCCCTCCTCTCTGCCCTCACCCAGCTCTTCTAGAGAAAGAGGGGCTTTGCTGGAGGTGCCTTCCCTGGGGAGGCCAGCTGTTGCTAGGAGACAGAGAGCTGGGGTGCCTGGGCTTTTTGCTATGACCTGAGCCTGAACCTCCTCCCTGGGGCCCCTGGAAGGACTCTGATGCCTCCATCCCCAGGGCTTCCTGGGGCCAAGTTGGCCCCTCCTCCAAGGGCCCTGCATTGTAGCTCAAGGGAACCTGGAGTAGGCTCAGGGACACAGCCCAGGGTTTTGGCTCTGCCGCTCACTCCCGGTGGACTGGTTTCTCTTCGGCCCTTAACCACGGGAATTGGGGGAGGGGAGATGAATCTCAGCTGGCCCCCTGTCCTTATCCATCAATTCTCCCTGTTCATCTTCTGGTCAGAGTTCCCTCAGTTTAGATGAGCATGCTGTGAGGTCAGATACACTGTGACCTTGGGCCCAGTTTTCTCATCTGTAAAATGGGGACAAAATTGCTCCTGCCTCACAAGGGGCTGGTGCTGGGACTGAGGGAAACGGAGGGTTGAATATGTGGGGGTAGTTCCCTTTATAATCCCGCTGCCCTGCCACGTAGAACACACTCATCCCCCTCTCAAGCCCTTCTTTCTGCGTCTTCATCTCTTTTTGGCAGGCTCTCCCAGTACTCTGCCTCCTCGGTTCCTACACTGGCCCCGCCATCGCCCATCCCCTTCCGGGCCCTCTAGAACAAGCATGTCAAACTCGAGGCCTAATGAGGCATGCAGCCTGCTGGCCATGAGTTTGACAGGCTGGCTCTAGAATCTCCTTTAAAAAACGACAACACGAAACAAACAAAAAATCTCTTTTGTTCTGCTCTCTTCTCCTCACTCCCCCACCCCTTGGAGGGAGGGCCTTACTCAGTCATTTCAGCCCCCAGAGTGGCTGCCCCAGGCCAGCTCAGAGTTATTTTTATCTCCTTAATCAATAACCTAGAGGCTGTGGGCCCACACCCATCTGAGAAGGATGATGGGGGCCGAGGGCACTCTGTTCCTGCCTGTTATACTTTCTTGGATCCTGGCCTGTGTCCTGAGTGGAAGGACTCAGGTCTTTAGAATTAGGGCAAAGCAAAAAGAAACTAGAGGAAGAGCTGTAGGGTCTGAGGGTTGGCTCATCTCAATTTTCCTTTAATGTTATTGCAACGAAAAGGGGCATCAGGCAGGGGTGAGTCAGTGTGGGGCTGGCGCTGCTGCCACGCAGGCTTTGGGGGAGACTGCGGGGAGCCTGGCCTTGGACTGTGGCAGCTGAACCTGCACATGGAGTGGGAGGAGGCCGTGGGGGCGGAGAGTCAGGATGACGGTTTTTCCTGACAAAGTGAGAAGCCAGGCAGGTGGCTCTGGGCCTCAGTTTCCCTCTAGGGAATGGAGAACCTCCCATGAGCGCGGGCTGGAGGGGAGAGAGAAGTTTTGGGGAAGGGATATGCAGAAAGCTTTAGAGGCACAAAGGATGGGAAGTCTAGAGATCTGGGTTCTAATCCTAGTCCTGCCATTAACATACTGTGTGATTCTCTCTCTCTGGGCCTCAGTTTACCTACTTGTACAATGAGGAGGTTGGCCTGTTCCAGCTGAGACATCCTGGCTCTGAAGGCTGGACTTGGAGACTCGGCCTGGGTGAGCACTTGGGCCAGAGCCAGGCCTCGGAGAGGGCCAGGTCAGGCCTGGGATTTAGCTTTGTCTTCAGTGCTTTCCTCTGTCCTGCTCACAAATCCAATCTGTCGCCAAGTCCTTTCCTTCCATCTGCTTCCCACTGGCCTCCCCTTCCGTTCCCCCTTCATCTCTCCTGTGGACCCTTTCATCAGCCCCATCACTAGTCTCCTGTGCCCCTCTCCCGCCAGTTCATCTTCCACACAACTGTTGAGTTTCATAATGCAGCATGATGCAGCCCAAACCTTCAGTGACTCCCGCCACGCAGGACAGGCCACACTTCTTAGCTGTATTTGTCAAGATCCTCCGTGATCTGACTCCAGCCCTATTTCTCACCAGGCTCATTTAAGCTCAGCTTTATCCATGAAATAGAACTTTTCCTAAGTTTCCTACCTATGGACTTTGCCATGCCCTTCAATTGGAATGTTCCCTCACCCCTATTCCCCCGTAACAGCTCAGCACGTCCACATCTTACTCAGCCTGCGGGAGTGGAAATGCTTCCCTTCTCTGGGGCCTGGGATGCCTGTCTCCTCCTTTATCACCCGCCCCCTCAAGCTGGACATGGTCTTGCCAAAGAACTCCCATCAGCCCTCTTCATTTTCTGTTACCTTAATACTCTCCCTGTGTGTGTGTGTCTCCCCAACGAGACTGAGGTTTCTTAGGGCTGGAAGGTGCTTGATGAAGACTTATTAGAAGGGACAGGAAATTCCCAGGAATGGTTCCCAGATTTGCCTCTGCTACCGAATCAGAGCCCTTTGCCCTGAAGACTCGGTTTCCTCATTGAGAAAAACGGGTGGTGAACACCCACCTGGTAGGACTGTTCTGAAGCTTGTGGGGCTCACAGTGGACACCCCATCAGAGACAATGACTGTGATGATGACAGTTGCCCCTGCTGCCCTACCCCCCGCCCCCCACTCCCCGTCGCAGCCATCCCTCCTGGCCTCACCTGAGCAGCGTTTCTGCAGCCTCAGGATTTCCAGGTGCAGGTCTCGCAGCAGGGCCATCTGCTCTTTTTTCAGGAAGCTGATGTGGCGTTGCACGCTCTGGATCTGATGCTCTAGGGACACGGTATCCATGGCAACCCAGGCCTGGGACTCACCTGGGGAGGATGACAAGGTGAACACACATCTTCTGGGCCCATCTGCCCTGCCCACCCTCAGATCCCTCACAGTCGCCTCCAATCTGGGGTCCTGTGGTCACCAGGCAGACAGCTTTGCCACGGAGGCCATTTCCCCTGTATTTACTCACCAAAGCTTCATAAACAAGTGGGGGTGTTGGCAGGGAAGTATAGTTATTCCCATTTAGCAGATGAAGAAACAGAGACCCAGAGGGAAATGGCCTCACTCCCTGCCCCAAGGCCTCTTCTACTGCTCAGGGAGGAAAACCAATGGAGCATCAGTTAGTAAAGAGAAACAGAGACGGGCTCTAGCTGCTTCTTAAGCAGCTGTGTGACTTCGGGCAAATCCTCTCCCTCCCTGGGCTCTTTGGTTTTCTCATAGAAGAACCCAGAGGTCTCTTCCCGCTCCGCCATCCTGCAAGCATTCCAGCTCAAGGGTGACCACCGCCTGGCAGGGCAGCAGGCACCCTCTCCCAGTTCAACTCCATTTCTCTGACTTAACCTCAAGCAGGGCTCTGGGCTCTTCCAGGTCAGAGGAAGATTTGATGAGTGTTTCACCAACACTGACTGACTCTGTGGGCTGAAGGCAGGTGGTCGAGTCCCCTTTAAGAGAGGAATAGGAATAAGGAGACCCATGTGGTGAATCCACCGTGGAACTTAAGAAACTGATGGGAGGCGGAGATTTGCATCCCTGAGTCCTGTGGATGGCCTGGCCTTTCAGCTCTCCTGCTGGCTCCCCCCCTTTCCCAGGGAGTCTCTCTTGTGGTGATGAGCATCCTGAGAAGCTGAGGCAAAGGATAGTGGAGGCCGTGACCTCCGGAGGGCTCAGAGAGCAGGCCTTCTCTGCCAGGGCCTCCCCAAGCTTTGAAGGACCTGCCCCCACCTGTCCCAGGAATTCCCTGGGCAGTGGAGGGGGAGGGTAGCTGACGGAGGGCTCTGGTCAGCAAATGCTCCCCTCCAGACTGGCTTCCATGTAAGTCTCTGCAACTCCACAATTTTATTTGTAGGGTCACACCAAGCACGCCCACCGGACACCCTCACATTCATAGGCTTCTCTTTCTGGGCTCCCTTCCCTCGTACCCGCCTGACCCCCCTGGTCCAACCAAATAGGCCGATCACTTCAGTAGAGGCGGCCCTTTGGCCTGTGAGGACCACTGGCTACGTTTACTGACCATCTGCTATGTTTAAACAACTTTATACACATTATCTCACTTCTGCCAACCACTCCTCAGTAGGTATGACCCCACCCATTTCACAAACAGACTCAGAGCTGAAGTGGCCCGGGCCAGTTCACATGGCCAGAAGGTGGTGGCAGGCCCAATTCTCCAACCAAATCTTTTGAATCCAAAGAAGATTCTCAATATTTATACTGAGGACAATGTTGGGTTTGAATCCTGGGTCTTTCAGTTACCTGATGTATGATTTAGAGCAAGAAAGTTAACCTCTCTAAAGCCCCCCCGCCCCCCGCACCCCCGGCTAAAATGAGGCTACTAATAGTAACAATGAGGATTAAGTGAGATTAAAAAGGTTAGAACACTCATCACAGGACCGGGGTCAGTCAGTGCTACATCCCTTCTCGTTTCTGTTAAATGTGTGAGGAGGTTAATCCCTGTCTTGATTTGCCTATCTCTCCATCATTCATTCATTCAGTGAGTTACTATTGCCAACTGCTGTGCTGGTTATGGAAAAACACTGATGAACAAAACAAAATCCTTGCCCTCATGAGCTCCCAGGGCTAAGGGGAGAGAATCGAACAAACAAAAAGTGCATCACACAAATAATAACACAAGTAAGTTTACAATGACAATTTGTGATAGGTGCCATGAAAGAAACCTACAGCGTAATATGAAAGAAGGTCTCTTTGAGAAAGTGATTTTAGAACGAGACCTCATGGCAGACAGAATTCTAAATGGGTCCAGTATTCCCAGGCCCAGGTGGTCATGCTCTCCTACATTATCTCCCCGCCTTGGGTGTGGGTGGGACTGAGAATATGAGATTTCACTCCTGCGATTAGGTTTATGACAGAGGGGAAAGGATTGTGCAGGTGTAATTAAGGTCTCCAATCAGTTGCTCTGAGTTAATCAAAAGGAAGATTATTCTGGGCGGGTGAGTTCAAAGGGCCGTTACTGAATGAAGGAAGAGATCTGAAGCCTGAGAAAAACTCTGCTGCTGGCCTTGAAGAGGTAACCGGCCGCGCTGTGGGTGATAACGGAGGAAACCACATCAAGGACCTGAGAGAGGCACTAGCAGCTGGGGATGGCCCCAGGCTGACGGCTACCAAGACCAAGGGGCTCCAGTCCTACAACCGCAAGGAACTAAATTCTGCTAACAACCTAAGTGATCTTAGAACTGGCTCTCTCCCTCGTTGAGCCTTCAGATGAGGATGTAGCTGGTCTTAATTTCAGCCTTGTGAGATCTTGAGCAGAGGGCCTAGGTCAGCCGTGGGCAAACTACGGCCCGCGGGCCGGATCCAGCCCGTTTGAAATGAATAAAACTATTGAAAAAAAAGACCGTACCCTTTTATGTAATGATGTTTACTTTGAATTTATATTAGTTCACACAAACACTCCATCCATTCTTTTGTTCCGGCCCTCCGGTCCAGTTTAAGAACCCACTGTGGCCCTCGAGTCAAAAAGTTTGCCCACCCCTGACCTAGGTTAAAACTGCCAGTCTCCTGATCCTTGGAGACTGAGAAAATCCATGTGTTGTTTTAAGCCACTTAGTTTGTGGTGATTTGTTATGCAGCAGCAGAAAAGTGAGAGACTTGAAGGAGGGGTAGGAGTTAGTCAGAAGAGTAC
>NW_006294069.1:4180976-4183927 GCF_000327345.1 Myotis davidii
AGCGTCTCAAACAGGAACAGCACTTGTGAAGGCCCAGAGGTAGGATAATGACAGCTGACATTTATTGAGGGCCTACTAGAAGCGAAGCCCTATGTGTTAAGGGCTTCACATGGCCTTTTTGAGAAACAGCGACATTGCCAACTGCTGATGAAGGCTGATGTGTAAGGTACTGGGGGGAGGGTTGCAGGAAGCGAGGTTAGCAAGGAAAGGATAACACAGGGTCTTGTAAACTATGTTATGAATTGTGGATTAATACTAAGTGAATTGGGAAATTACTAAAGGATTTTAGCCAGTGAGGGACATGAGTTGCATTTTTAAAACATCACTGTGGTTGCTGTGGGGAGGGCAGATTAGAGGGGACAAAGTGGATACTGGGAGATCAGCTGGGTCAGTGGTTCTCAACCTGTGGGTCGCGACCCCTTTGGCGGTCGAACGCCCCTTTCACAGGGGTCGCCTAAGACCATCCTGCATATCAGATATTTACATTACGATCCATAACAGTAGCAACATTACAGTTATGAAGTAGCAGCGAAAATAATTTTATGGTTGGGTCACAACATGAGGGACTGTATTTAAAGGGCCAGAAGGTTGAGAACCACTGAGCTGGGTGAATGTAGCACTGGTTCAGGTAAGAGACGATGGAGGCCTGGGCTAGATGATGAAGATGAAGAGAAATTCCAGGCATATTTTGGGGGTAGAATTGGCAGGACATGGGGATGGATTGGATTAGATCAGTGATTTTCAACATTTTTAAGGTTTCTTTTTTTTTTTTTTTAAATATAAGAGAGACACATCGACCAGCTGCCTCCTGCACAGTCCCCACTGGGGGTGCGCCCGCAACCAAGGTACATGCCCCTGACCGGAATCGAACCCGGGACCCCTCAGTCCGCAGGCTGACGCTCTATCCACTGAGCCAAACCGGTTTCGGCAAGGTTTCTTTTTTAAAAAATTTTTTTTAAAGGGAGGAAGGGGGAGAGAGAGAGAGAGCAAAACATCAATGATGAGAGATAATCATCGATTGGCTGCCTCCTGCACACCCCACACTGGGGATCAAGCCTGCAACCAGGGCACGTGCCTTGTCTGGGCATCAAACCGTGACCTCCTGGTTCATAGGTCGGTGCTCAACCATTGAGCCACGCCAGCCAGGCTTCAACCTTTTTTTTCATTTCATGGCACACATACAGTAAAATTCTGCAGCACACCAAAAAAATATATATTTTTTCTGATCTGACAAAACAAACAGGTATGATTTTGATTCATTCACACCATATGGCTATTGTGTTGGCTGCTGTCATTTTTTTTAATTGGACAGTCTAAATAGTCAGGTATTGCATGTTTTAAACATGCTTCCGGCAGACCAGTTGAAAATCGCTGGGTTAGGTCATGATAAGAGGAATACTTGATGTTTAACAGTTCTCAGCATTGGGGAAGTCAAGTAGGAAGGCGTGTTTGCTGGATTTCCCCCATTCCTCATCTTTCACATTGGACCTCTTCTCTAATCACTCCTAAGGTGGTCCTGTCCATGCCAAAGCTGTAAATTCTGTTTCTATGCTGACCTGAGCACTAGACCGACTATCTACTACATCCATCTGGCTGTCTCACAGGTCCCTCACACTGTAAGTCCCAGTCCTGAGCTCTCACGGTCACTCCTGCAAACCTGCTCTGGCCTACTGTTCGCCATCTGGGTAAACAGCCCTCTAGTTGCCTCTTCACCAGTTGCTCAGGACAAATGACTAGGAGCCATCTTTCATTCCTTTCCTCATATTCCACAGCCAATCCATCTGCAAATCCTGCTGGCTCTATCTTCAAAAAACTTCCTCAATCCAGCCAGTTCTCACTGTCCCTACTGTGTTTCCCTAGTCCCGGTCCCCCCCATCCGCGGGTGTAACATTGCAGTAGCCTCCTAACTGGCTTCTCGCTTCCACTCTTGGCCTTGTTTTCCGTGCAGCAGCCAGAGTTCCTTTAGCAAATCTGATCAGCTCACCTCATCCCTCACTACACCCTCCCAAGGGCTTCCTATCACACTTAAAGCCAAATCCAAAGGTCTCACCAGACCCTACCCAATGGCCCCTGGCTCTGTTTACCCTCATCTCCTGCTGTTCTCCCACTGTTGGCTCCACCCAGCCTCCTTGGCCTCCGTGCTGTTCCTGACTATGCCAAGCACCTTGTCCCAGGGACTTTGCAGGCACTGTCCCCTCTGCCAGGAATACCCTTTGCCGAGACACCCTGATGGCCCATCTCTCCCTGCGTTCAGGACTCTGTTCAAAGGTCACAAAATCAGGGTCCTTCTCTGGTTATTTGATTTAAAATAGACCCACCCCTCTGTCACTCTCCACTCCCTTAACCGGCACTGCTTTTCTTCCAGGAATTCATCACCACCTGCATATATTACATTTTTGTTTATTGTCTGGTTCCCTTGCCAGATTGTTGGCAACACAAGATGAAAGACTGTTTTGTTCCCTAGTACCTAGGACAGAATCTGGCACATAGGAGATATTCTGTAAAATATCGGTAGAGTGCACGAGTGAGTGCATTTGTGGAGCTGGGTGAATGGATGTGGAGGGGCAGATTTACAGCGAAGGTGAGATCCAGCCTGTTAGATCTGGCATGCTCAAGAGACCTCAGACAAGGAGAAACAGATGTGAAGAGGGCAGGCAAATACACTGATGCGTTACTCGGGAGGAACAGGTGAGCTGTGTCTGTGCTTTTGTCTGTCTGTGTTGGGTTATGTGTGTCTGTGTGTCTGTATATGCATCTGAGCCCGTGTCCATGCCGGAAAGAGTACATGTATGTGTGCATGCATGTGTGTGCGTTGCGTCTCTTGAATCTACGTGTCTGCTGTGTGCCCAACTGGAGGATGAAGGTGTGTGGGCCTGTGCTTACAGTGAAGAGAGAAAATGTCTGTTCCCAGTTGCTGAAATGCAAATGTTTTGGAAGAGTCAACACTCTTT
>NW_006294069.1:4183979-4187993 GCF_000327345.1 Myotis davidii
AGACTGAGCCAACCAGCTGTTTCCATGCCTTCCCAGAATGGCTTGCGTATTTGCTTCCAACGAGGCAGGTGCTCTCCTCAGGGCAGAAATTGGGGTCACAAGCGATCTTGGCAAATATACTTTCTTAGACGTTATTGTTTAGTTTGTTTTGGGGAGGGCGGGAGATGGAGGTGGGAAGGGGAAACTAGGGCCAACACGGATCTGTGTGAGCGGCTGGGGAGCCACATGTGCTTGGAAAACCCAACTCAGAAAAATGTCAGGTTTCCACACTCAGATGTCGTCCTGGAACCTCCCAGCTTCGGGACCTCGTGTCTGAGGACAAGGCCCAGGCCAGCAGCAGCAGCTGAGGGGTAGGAGCTATCAGCTCCACCTTCTTCCCACAGCCCGCCCGAGATGCCCAAGCTCCCAGGTTAAAGTGAGCAGGTCTCTCACCTCGGTCTGCTGTCCTGGCTACCTCAGGAACTGCACTGTTCCTGCTGCCCACCTTCTCCCCGTGCTCCTACCTCTTTGTTTTAATTTTCCGGATGGATGGAGAATGTTCATTTTAAAGAACTGTCATCAAGAATAAAAAAACCCCTGCAACACAGGGTTCACAATTTATACAGTTAATTATTCCAAGTACTTTGGACATGCCTCTCATCTGTCTGAAAGAAAGTTCTAGGAGCATTTGAAATCTTGCTTCCCTGGCATGTCATCTGTTCGGCTCAAATAAACTCAAATCAAGTAAAAGAAAGAAGAAAGAAAGAAAGAGAGAGAGAGAGAGAGAGAGAGAGAGAGAGAGGGAAGGAAGCAAGGGAGGGAGGGAGGGAGGGAAGGTGGAAGGTACAAATGTTTTCCCCTTAGGGAAGTTGGTGGGCGGAGCCTTCTGTGCTCAGGTTCTCAACCTCAGACAGTGTCAGGTGCTCAGGTGCGGGAGCCCTCTGACCCTGACACAACTGTGACGCTCTAAGGCAGCCGTGGGCAAACTACGGCCCGCAGGCCGGATCCGGCCGGTTTGAAATGAATAAAACTATTGAAAAAAAAGACCGTACCCTTTTATGTAATGATGTTTACTTTGAAGTTATATTAGTTCACACAAACACTCCATCCATGCTTTTGTTCCGGCCTCCGGTCCAGTTTAAGAACCCACTGTGGCCCTCGAGTCAGAAAGTTTGCCCGCCCCTGCCCTAAGCCTAAGCCCCTGATCCCTGAAAAAGACATCACCTCCTGCTTGGCTCTTTGGAGCTTTCGGGCGCCCACTCTCCTCCCCAGCTACCTCCCTACAACTGACCTGGTAAAGTAGGAACTTGCGGTCCTCTCCCCTCCCCAGTTCCTATAGTTCTTTGCATTGAAAGAACCACAGGAAGTACAGAATCACAGCACGCAGGGCTCAGAAGGGTCTTCATAATCATCTCAATCAGTGATTTTCAAATTTGCTCCATAGAACCCCAGAGTTCTGCAGAGGGCTCTCCGATGTTGCCAAAAGGGTTGGGGGAAGGGCAGGGCTGGAGGCTTTGCTGTCCTCACCGCTCTGTTATATGATGGGTTTGTGCAGACAAATTCATCGGAGAAAAGGCTTCTGCTAACCAGAAGTTTGAAAACCACCGTCATAGCCCGAACTTCTTTTGGGAGGCTAACTACTCCCCTCCCTTAGTCTGTTCAATGTCCCCGGGCCTCTGCTGCCCCCATCTCTCCCTCGGGCAGATGCAGTGACTGGAGAGGAACCAGAGCTAGGCCTCTGGCCTTTTGCTTGCATGGACTCTGCAATGTCTGCCACCCTTACCCCTGCTGCTTCTCTTGTCCCAGTTTCTAGTTCATTCTTAGTATTTCTTTTCTCTTTAGGACTGAAAATATTTATTCAGTCAACAAATATTCTTGCACTGTTCTGAATACTCACCCACATCTTATTAAAAATTTTAAGTATGCCTTCTTGTTTCAAGGAGAATGTTAAAGTTATTTTTATCATTCTAATTGCCAGGGGAGGTATATTAGATAGGACAGGCGTGGTAATAAATGAATAAGTAAATGAATGAAAATGTTCTGTACTTTTCTTCTTTTTTTAAAAATATATATTTTTTATTGATTTCTGAGAGGGAGAGGGAGAGATAGAAATATCAATGATGAGAGAATCATTGATCGGCTGTCTCCTGCACACCCCCTACTGGGGACTGGGCCAGAAACCCAGGCATGTGACCAGGAATCAACCGATGACCTCCTGGTTCATAGGTCGATACTAAACCACTGGGCCACACCAGCCGGGCTGTTCTTTACTTTTCTTACTTGTTATTCCTCTTAACTACCTGACTCTGAGGACTGGGGTAGGAGGGAAAGCAAGAACTCAAAAAGTCTTTCTCAGACATGGATGCACAGGTAATAATACTTAAAATAATTACTAGAGGCCCAATACATGAAATTCACGCACTCAGGAGGGTTCCTCAGCCCGGCCTGTGCCCTCTCGCAGTCTGGGAGCCCTGGGGGGATGTCCAACTGACGGCTTAGGCCCACTCCCCTAAGTCAGCAGTTGGACATCCTTAGTGCTGCTGCGGTGGGAGAGGCTCCCGCCATGGCAGCTGCGCTCGCCAGTCATGAGCCTGGCTCAGGGCTTCTGTGGGAGTGCACTGACCACCAGGGGGCAGCTCCTGCATTGAGCATCTGCCCCCTGGTGGTCAGTACACGTCATAGTGACCGGTCATTCTGCGATTGGCCAATTTGCATATCACCCTTTTATTATATAGGATTACTGCACAGATAATAACACTTATAATGATAATAATATTAATAATAATAACTGGCTGGCACTATTCTTAGCATTTTACACATATTAATTCATTTATCTTCATAAGAGCCCTACATAGAAGGTTCTGTTAGTACTCCATAGATGAGGAAACAGAAGCTCAGAGGGGTTAAGTGGTTTGCCCCATATACACAACTGACAGTGTCTTGCAACTTGGAGCACTCACTGGCATTTACCCTAAGGCCCTCCACAGTCTAAACTCGGCCCACATTTGCAGTCTGATCCTCTCCTCTTTTGGATTCTACCTCTTGCTGCTCTCACAACAAACTCTCCTCATACCCATGAACATGCCTCCTTTACTATTCCCCATCCTATCTTTACCTCCTTAAACCTCTGAAGGATGCTCACATGCGGAAAGTCTTCCCTGACCCCCACCAAGCTGAAATGCCTCTCTTCTGCCACTGTGTTCCCCAAGCATCCCACCAGGCATCACTGTGTGTGTGTGTCTGTGTGTGTGTGTGTGTGTGTGTGTGTGTGTGCCTTTCTGTCTGGCTTCTGCTCTGAGCAATAAGCTTCCTGAGGGCAGGGCTCTGTCTCCGGGAATTCCTTGATGAAGCAGGAGCACAAGGAATGTTGGTGAAACCGGCAGAAGGAGTGGAGCGCTATTGGCAATCACCAGGGCAAGTAAGCGCACGTATTAAAAAACAATTATTCCATTCTCAGGTCCTTGGCTCTCCTGGGGATTTGAGTTGGGACCAAGAAGTCAGCTCTAGACAAATGTCTGAGACGCTGTAAGGTGGGGTCACTGGACTAGTTGGCGGTGGAGCCACATTCTCTAGGGGTCTCCTGGTCCTCTCCACTCCAGACCCTCCTCCTCCAATACCCCCGGGTCATGGCTCCCCCCTCCACGTAAGACCTTAGGACCCCCAACCCCAGCAAAGCAGAGGACCCAGGAACACGGGAGTGGGCCGTACGGGGAAACTGGAGCTCCCACCCACTTCAGTCTTGATGTTCTGCCCTGATTACGCCTCCAATATGACTCCCTGAGAGAGGGGGGGCATGTGGAGACGGAGGGAGCCGGGGAAGAGAGGTACCAGGGAGGACAGGGAAAGGCAGGCAGAAGGAATGATGTGTGTGGCAGGAGGTGGCAAGAGATAGTGGTGGCCTGACCTCGGCTGCTCTGGACTCTCCGCCAGGGCCGGGAAGGGTCCGAGTCTGGGCGGTGGAGGACAACTTCTGCCAGCAGCCCGCGGGTCCTGTCCGCCTCCCGCGCGCTGCGGTGCCCAGCCCCACGCCAGCGC
>NW_006294069.1:4188384-4192988 GCF_000327345.1 Myotis davidii
CATCCGCTGGGCCCCTCTGCCTACTCCCCGGCATAGGAACCACAGACAGTGCCCCCCTGGCCCAGGGAAGAGTTGGGTGGGAGGTGAGCTGACCAGGGGTCAGGAAACCTACCTTGTGCCTAGTTGGCAGCAAAGCTGGCCCAGGCCTCTCACTAGCTGTATGACCTTGGGTGCATCCCATCACCTCTCTGGGTCCCAGTTGATAAAACACCCTCTTTCTCTACGTGAAGGTGCCAAGAGCCAAGAGGAGAAGCTTTAAAAACGCTGAAGCCCAGCTCTAGCCGGCTTGGTTCAGTGGGTAGAGCGCCAGCCTGCGGACTGAAGGGTCCCAGGTTTGATTCCAGCCAAGGGCACATGCCTGGGTTGAGGCTGGATCCCCCGAGCGGGGCGTGCAGGAGGCAGTGAATCAATGATTCTCTCTCATCATTAATGTTTTTATCTCTCTCTCCTCTCTTCCCCTCTGAAATCAATAAAGAAAAATATTTTTTAAAAAGGCCTCTGAAGGCCAGAACATTGGTGTTGAGCCTTTTTCACTGCACATGGAAGGCTTCTAGAACCACGCTGCTTGGCTTCTAATTCTGGCTCTGTCAATACCTTCCTCCTCTCTGGGCCTCAGTCTCCTCATCCATAAAATGGGATAATGGTGGTCTATGCAGCTCATGAGATCTTTGGGTTGTTGTGAGGATTAAATGAGTTTATAGTAAAATGCTTAAAACATGCTGCGTTCTCATTAGTTATCCGTGTTCATGATAGCAAGACATCAGGTGACATTGTGTGAGTGGCTGGTGGCTCAGAGCTCCCCCTGGGTAAGTCATTTCAGGGAAAAGCACCGTGGACTCTGCCAACAGGATCTTTTTGTGAGTGTCATGAGGTTAGAAGGAAAGGGTTTTGTAAAGTGCATTCGAATGGGATTGTTATGACTAAGCCCCAAATGTTATTCTCCTTGATCTGTCTCAAGATGGGTCCTGTGACTCCGGCTTTTCACCACCTAAAGAAAACAATTCCAGGTGCCTGTCTGAGGGGTGGCCCTGCCTGTTCTTGGGAGAGGGTCCAGCCTGGCCACAGAAGTGCTCTCAGGTGGGCATGAAAGGCCTGGCCTCTGGGGCTGCCCTCGGGACTCTTGCAACATCTTTGGCCGAAAAAATACTCACAGTGAAACAACAAAAACATGTGCACAAATCACTCATAGAACCACTAAAATCGATGAGCCTGCAGAGCTGAGAGATGGCCCTGTGAAGGCAGGGCTAGGGAATGGACTGGGGGACAGGAGACTAAAGGGTACCTCTGTAGAGGAGGTTAACAATCAGTCAGTCAACACACAGAGTTATATTGAACAAGACTGACTGCATGGCACTCCACCTGAAGTTGTGGGGAGACCCAGGGACGCATTGTAAGACATGGAGATGATGACAATAAGAATTAACATTTATCAAGTACTTTCTATGTACCAGGCAATCTATTATCTATTGTTTTTTTTAATATATTTTATTGATTTTTTACAGAGAGGAAGGGAGAGAGACGGAGAGAGATAGAGCTAGAAACATCGATGAAAGAGAAACATCGATCAGCTGCCTCCTGCACACCTCCTACTGGGGATGTGCCTGCAACCCAGGTACATGCCCTTGACCGGAATCGAACCTGGGACCTTTCAGTCCGCAAGCCGACGCTCTATCCACTGAGCCAAACCAGTTTCGGCTATTATCTATTGTTAAAACATCCCCCCCCCCATTTTCAACATTAAACTTATAACAAAGTCAATATAAACTAAAATGTATAATAAGTATATATCACACTTTAGAAGTAACCATTATTTTGAGTTGAGCACTTTACCCATTTCATCTCATAGAAACTTCAGAGAAACCCTATTGGAAATTTAACAACACCCACTTTGTAAGCAGTGGAGCCAGGATTCAAATCCCAGTCTAGTCAAGGTCTGAGGTGAGATTCATCAGGTCCCTCAGCGAAGAGATGAATCTACTTGTGGCAGAAAACACCCATGAGCTTTATGGGAAGGTAAGAGCCATGAATACCAGTTAAGAGAGTGAGTTTGGGGTGACAGAGAAGGCCTCGAGGCTCCCTCCATCTCTTCATGATAGCTTTGAATACTGACTTTTTTTTTTACTCCTCACCTGAAAATATTTTTCTTTTTTTAAAATATATATTTTATTGATTTTTTACAGAGAGGAAGGGAGAGGGATAGAGAGTTAGAAACATCGATGAGAGAGAAACATTGACCAGCTGCCTCCTGCACACCCCCTACTGGGGATGTGCCCGCAACCAAGGTACATGCCCTTGACTGGAATCGAACGTGGGACCTTTCAGTCCACAGGCCGATGCTCTATCCACTGAGCCAAACCGGTTAGGGCTGAAAATATTTTTCCATCAATTTTTAGCCAAACCAGCTAGGGCAGAATACTGACTTTAAAAAATATTTATATTTTTTATTGATTTCAGAGAGGAAGGGAGAGAGAGATAGAAACATCAATGATGAGAGAGAATGATTGATTGGCTGCCTCCTGCACAATCTACACTGGGGATCAAGCCTGCAATCTGGGCATGTGCCCTGATCAGGAATAGAACTGTGACCTCCTGGTTCTTGGGTCGATGTTTAACCACTGGGCCACACAAGCCAGGCTCTTCCAGATTTTTCAATGAATATATGAATGTACTCGTTCTATTTGGTAAATTCTTTTCACTTTAAAGTGTCTTTTTTAAAAAAAAGAAATTGAGATATAATTGACATAGTGTCAAGTGTATAACACAATGATTTGATATTTGTAATATGTCGTGAAAGGATCACTACAATAAGTCTTGTTAACATCCATCACTATACGTAGTTAAAAATGTTTTTCTTGTGATCTGCTCTCTTAACAACTTTCAGTTATGCCAGGTAGTATTACAACAAAATATATCTCAATTTTTTCATGCCAATAAAGTCTTTCTTAGTAGCTGTATAATATCGCATCATATGGACAAGTTTCTTTTAAAAAAATTTAAACATTTTTAGTTGAT
This sequence comes from Myotis davidii, assembly GCF_000327345.1. Taxonomy (NCBI): domain Eukaryota; kingdom Metazoa; phylum Chordata; class Mammalia; order Chiroptera; family Vespertilionidae; genus Myotis; species Myotis davidii. Next base: position 4,191,397 of record NW_006294069.1, read on the forward strand.
TTTTTAGAGAGAGGAAGGTAGGAAGAGAGAAAGAGAGAGAGAGAGAGAGAGAGAGATTTGTTCCATTTATTTATGCACTCATTGGTTGATTCTTGTCTGTGCCCTGACCAGGGATGGAACTTGCAATCCTAGAGCATCAGGACAACAACCCAACCACCTAAGCCACGCGGCCAGGGCTGGACAAGCTTCTTTACTTAACTAATCTCCAATTTGACTTCTGTGTTGTTCCCAGTTTTATTCTATCGAAAACAATGCTGCAATGGACATTCTTCTACAGAAACCTCTTTTCACATTTCTGATTATGTTCTTAGGATGAATTTCAAGGAGAGAAATCAAGAGACATGCACATTTGATGGCTTTTCATCATAGTGTCAGTGGTTGAGCGTCGACCTGTGGACCAGGAAGCCATGGTTCGATTCCCTGTCAGGACACATGCCTGGATTATGAGCTCACTCCCCAGTGTGGGGTGTACAGGAGGGAGCCGATCAATGATTCTCTCTCATTATTGATGTTTCTCTCTCCCTCACCTTCTCCCTTCCTCTTTGGAATCAATAAAAATGTATTCAAACAAACAAACAAACACAAAACAGCCCTAGCTGGTTTGGCTCAGTGGGTAGAGCATCCGCCTGTGGACTGAAGGATCCCAGGTTCAAAGGAGAGGTCACGGGTTTTCGATTCCAGTCAAGGGCACATGCCGGGGTTGCAGGCTTCATCCCCAGTGGGGGGCGTGCAGGAGACAGCTGATCAATGATTCTGTCTCATTGATGTTTCTATCTCTCCCTCTCCCTTTCTTTCTGAAATCAATAAAAATATATTAAACACACACACACACACACACACACACACTCACTCTATAATTTCAAATGTGACAAGTAAAAAACAACACAGTTAACGTTTCAAGTGTTGAATACGGGGGAGGGCACCTATGGATATAACGACAAATGACCGTGCTCCCGGGAATGGCCACAGACCCCAGGAAGAAGGTAAGCTCCCAGGTCTTCACTTTGGGGCCAGGTTCTGTCCCCTCTGCCTAGGTTTTCCTCTTGCAAAGGATGTAGGCTTTCCTGGTATTGGAAGCAAGCAAATTGGAAGGACAATGTTCAGACAAATGTTCATACTAACAAATGTTTCTAAAACTCAGCTTCTTCAAACCAGGCTTGACATGCATGGTCCCAAGGCATCCTGGGTCCCAGGCTGGTGTCTGCGATACTGCAGGAATGAACGGGTTCCTGGGGTGCAGCGGGCTGAAGGCTTGGGAGGAGCTGGTCCTAGTATCGGCAGCGTGCCCCGCCAATGCCATTCTGTTTTAAATATGGTCACCTTAACATGTTTTAACAATCTGTGGGGCACATCAGTCTTTGTTTTAAGCATTTAGAGTAGTTTAGTTTGTCCGCATAACTTTCTAGGGAGGCGGAACGGGTGTCCCAGGGAGCAAGGCAGAGGCAGAGTAAGTAGATCGCCTCCAGTCACTCAGCAAGTCAGGGCCCCTCACGGTGGAACCTCCTCGCCCAGGGCTCCAGACACCAGCTCTTCTGCGCCCCCCGCCAGCGGGGCTGGGGGTGGGGTGGGGCGGGGGGAAAGGCAGGGAGAGG
>NW_006294069.1:4193305-4205996 GCF_000327345.1 Myotis davidii
TTGCGGCTCTCCAGGTAGTTGGGCGCTGGGACCCAGGACCAGGTCCCTGACGTCAGGCTGGGGTGGTTCTCAACCTTCCTAACGCCGCGACCCTTTCATACAGTTGCTCATGCGGTGACCCCCAATTTCATTATTACAAATGGAACATAATTAAAGCATAGTGATTAATCACAAAAACAATATGTAATTATATATGTGTTTTCCGAGGGTCTTAGGCGACCCCTGTGAAAGGGTCGTTAGACCCCCAAAGGGGTCGCGACCCACAGGTTGAGAACCTCTAAAGTTTAGAGGGTCCCGGGTCCCCCTTCCACAGGCTTCTCGTCAGAGCTTCCTTCCTTTCCTTCCCTTTTCTTCCCCCCCACTTCGCTTTTCTATTTTTGCAGTGGGGGTCCCCCGCCTACCTGCAGTCCTTCTGCTGCTCCGGGTCGGGCCAAGGACTTGGGCCCCGGAGCCGGCACAACCACAGCCCTCAGCTCCCCTGTTTAAGGAGATGTCCCCGTCCACCTAAACTGGGACCCTGGGGGTGGGCCCTTTGGGGGATCGGGGGTTTAGAGAAGGGGGTTGGGAGGCGAGGGGAGAGGTCCCATGGCGGGGAGTGGCTGCCCCGACCCCCACCGCGGTCCCGCCCCGCGGGGGGAATCAGGCCTGCGGGTGTCAGGTTACGGGACTGCAGCTGAGAGGTTTTCAGACGCATCACAGCCCAGTCACCTGGGTTGGGCCCATGTCCCTGACGTCCGCAGGTTGAGGGCTGCTTCTGCCAGGGACCTGCCCGCTGCTTAGCGGGCTTAGACTGCGGTTTGGGCTGCTCAGCCCACCGCATTCTCAAAGGAGAATGTCTGACTGGGGCCCCTCCCCACCCCACATCATCCCACCCACACCAGGGCCAGGAGACATCTCTGAAGGAGCACACCAGACAGCTCTCCAGTTACATTCTGTAGTGTGACTACAAAGAGCAACAACCATGTTATCATCAATAGCAGCAACCTGGGCTTCCTGAGCGCTTCCTACTGGCTCCACCAATAGGATCCAGGCAATGACTTAGTTACCCTTCACAGTGAAACTCAGAGGAAGGTATTAGCACCCCCATTTTACAGATAAGGAAACTGAGGCGCAGAGAAGGAAAGTGGTTAGCCAGGGTCACCCAGCAAGCAAGTAGCAGAGTCAGGGTTTGAACCCAGGTCTTGCTTAACTGGTCCTCTGTTTTGCTTCCAGTCTGGCCACGCATCCAAGTTCACATTGTTAGAAAATCCCAGCATGTCAGAGCAGGAGGAGTCACTGGGTTTGCAGCCTGTTCACCCATCCCCATCCTGGGGGATTCCAAGAATCCAAGTCCAGATATTCAAAATTACCGTTTAGCAGTGGAACTACTCTTCAAATGAAGCCCAAAATGCATGAATCAGACCAAGGCAGAGTTCATCTGTTTGAAGAGCCGGCAGTTACTCAGTGTCCTCTCCCTAAAAAGGAAGTGTCACCCCGGGACCCCAGGACTTTCCAGATTAAACTAAATTTGCTTAGTTTCACTCCTTCCCTCACTTCATGGAGGAAACAGGAAGGGTTTTAAAGGGACAGGGCTTGGATTTCTGCTCTGACTCTCTCTGCCTGGTGATGCACGAATTATTGTTAGTGCCTCTAATTAAGTTTTGGGTCACCTCCCCCTCCCCAGATTAAAGCCTGTTGCTTTGAGGAGGTCCTGAAAGAAGTGGCTTGAGTGGTGAGGCAGCCTGGCAGGGAGCATCCTTAAAGGCAAGAAGCCCTCTGAACCCCACAGCATGCTCCCAACGTGGTCAGCCTTGGCCCCTGGTTCCAGGATTTCAGGTTGAGCCAGTTTGCTCAACTCAAACTGGCTTAAGAGAAAAAGGGAATTTATTGGCTCACAGAACTGAAAACCCCAGGAACTCTTCATGTTTCAGGCACAACTACATTCAGGTGCTCAATAATAGCACCAAATAATACTCTACTCCCTTTGTCCCTCTGTCCCTCTGTTTCACTTTTTAAATATATTTTTTATTAACTTCATAGAGGAAGGGAGGGGGAGAGACGGAAACATCAATGATGAAAGAGAATCATTGATTGGCTGCCTCCTGCATGGCCCCCACTGGGGATTGAGCCCGCAACCCAGGCATGTGCCCTTGACTGGAATCAAACCCAGGACCCTTCAGTCCGCAGGCTGACGCTCTATCCACTGAGCCAAACCGGCTAGGGGCCTCTATTCTACTTTTATTCCTGTGTGGAGGCGAGGTGGCTGTCAGCTGCAGGCAGCCCCCAGGTTAGTGACCACCATGGAAAGAGAGCTCTTCTTTTTCAGTGGTTCCAGCCCAAGTTTCAGGATGTCATCTCACTGGCATGATTTGGGTCACATGGGTATCCCCGAGGCAACCACTGTGGTCAGGGTGCTGGACTGCTCAGATTGGCCAGGCTGGGTCATGTGTCCACCCATGGAGCTGGGGCTGCAGTCAGCTCCATCCAAACCACAGAACTTGTGAGTGGGAGAGAGGGCAACGAATGGTGAATTGTTGGGCAGGAAAAACAAGTCATGTAAACCTGCAATAAAGTTAAAAGGTAAACTAGAAGCTAGGTAACAATATTCCCACATAGCAGGCTAAATGTTCATATGCTAAATGTAAGAAGCACTCTTATAAGAAAATTTAAGTAAATACTGCAGGCTGGTTGGTTTAAACAATAGAAATTTATCTTCTCATCGTTCTGGAGGCTGGAAGTCTAAGATCACGGTCATGCTTGGGTTCTGCGAGGCCTCTCTTCCTGGCTTGCAGAGAGTTGCCTTCCCATGTGTCCTCACATGATGAGGAGAGAGCACACAAGCTCTCTGGTCTCTCTCTCTCTCTCTCTAAATATATTTTTATTGATTTCAGAGAGAAAGGAAGAGTGAGATAGAAATACCCATGATGAGAGAGAATCATGGATTGGCTGCTTCCTGCAAGTCTCCCACTGCGGATCAAGCCCACAACCCAGGCATGTGCCCTTGACCGGAATCGAACCTGGACCTTTCAGTTCGCAGGCCGATGCTCTATCCACTGAACCAAACTGGCTAGGGCTCTGGTGTCTTTTTTTACAAGGACACTAATCCTGTTGGGTCAGGGAACTACCTAACCTTCGTTTGTTCCAAAAAGGGCCTATTTCCAAATACAGTCAGATGGGGGCGGGGGGTTTAGGGCTTCATCATATGAATTGGGGGAGGGCAGGGACAAGGACACAAGCTTCAGTCAGTCTGTAATGCTTACCAAGAAAAACACGGGAGCGTAGGTGGTGAATGATTCAAGCTCAACACCCGAAAGCTGGTGGATGCTGCTCAGGATCTCATCTGAGAGAATAATGTCTGAACATGAAGCAAGGAGCCAACTTTGGAGCCCTAGTGTGGGACATCAGGCAGAAACAGCAGACACAAGGAGCAAGGACGTCCCCCTACAGCAGTTTCGGAGTCTAGTGGTCGGCAAATATCGGCTTGCGAGCCACATGTGGCTCTTTGGCCCCTTGAGTGTGGCTCTTCCTAAGCCTTAGGAGTACCCTAAATAAGTTAATAACAATGTACCTACCTATATAGTTTAAGTTTAAAAAATTTGGCTCTCAAAAGAAATTTCAATCGTTGTACTGTTGATATTTGGCTCTGTTGACTAGTGAGTTTGCGGACAGGGGGCTGTGCAAGACTGGTGTTCAACAATGCCACCTTGTGGTGCAGACAGGCAAGAGCAATAGAAGGTAGTTGCAGTTTTCTTTGGATCTGGTACACATTTCAGAAGCAAGATTAAAGTAAGGTTCTGGGGCTTTGGAAAATTCAAAAGCAAGATATTATGCTTTAGACTTTGAAGGGGAGGGAGGTTTCAAGTGATTAATTAGAAAAAAGATGGCCAGGTTCTCACCCTAAACTATTGTTATAGGGCACACTAGTGTCACAGGAAATGAATGTATATGCATAGCTGTTAAGCTCCTTGGTATTTTTTAGCCGTCCAGATTGGCTAACCTTTTTATATATTCACAGTACATAAGAGCATAGGCACACCTAAATAACCACAAATATGGGGCAAGACTTTAGTGGTTCATAAAATAAAATGCTTCACATGCTTTTAAAATGTTTTTTTAAAAAATTGATTTTAGAGAGAGAGGAAGAGAGGAGAGAGAGAAACATCCATGAGAGAGAAACATTGATTAGCTGCCTCCTGCACGCCCGATACTGGGGATTGAGCCTGTAACTCTGGCATGTGCCCTGAATGGGAATCGAACTGGCGACCTTTTGGTTCATGGGACGATGCTCAACCAACTGAGCCACACTGGCCAGGGCTCGCATGCTTTTTAAAAGTGAAAACCCAAGGCAAAACCTTTGCCTAAGGCAGTGATGGCGAACCTTTTGAGCTCGGCGTGTCAGCATTTTGCAAAACCCTAACTTAACTCTGGTGCCGTGTCACATATAGAGATTTTTGATATTTGCAACCATAGTAAAACAAAGACATATTTTTGATATTTATTTCATATATTTAAATGCCATTTAACCAAGAAAAATCAACCAAAAAAATGAGTTCGCGTGTCAGAGGTGTCATAGGTTCGCCATCACTGGCCTAAGGTCTAAGTGTGGTAACCAATTACCATGTTTGAATCTGTGGGAGAATGGGGGTCTTTTTAAAAAAGTAGTGGGGAAAAAAAGTAGTGGTTTTAAACAACAATGGGATACCACTCCACACCTGCCAGAATGGCCAAATTCTGGAACACTGATGGCACCAAGTGTTGGCGAGGATGTGGAGCACCAGGAAGTCCCAAAGATCGTTGGTGTGAGTAACAACGGCACTGTCACTTTGGAAGACAGGTTGGTGGTTTCTTACAAAACTAAACATACTCTTCCAGACGATCCAGCAATTACACTCCTCATATGTACCCAAAGGAGTTGAAAACTTATATCCACACAAAAACCTGCACATGCATGTTAATCGAAGCTTTATTTATAATTGGTAAATTAAATTATAAAACAACCAAGGCATCCTTCAGTAGGTGAATGGACAAATAGATTAGTACATCCAAACAATGGAATACTATTCAGCACTAAAAAGAAATGAGCTATCAAGCTGTGAAAAGACATGGAGGAACTTAAATGCATATCACTAAGTGAACAAAGCCAATCTGGGAAAGCTACATACTGTATGAGTCCAGCTATATGACATTCTTGGAAAGGTAAAACTAAAAGGGTTAAAAGTTCAGGGGTCTCCAGGTGTGTGTGTGTGTGTGTGTGTGTGTGTGTGTGTGTGGTGAGAGGGGAGATGAATAGACAGAGCACAGAAGATTTTTAGGGCAGTGAAAATACTCAACTGTAATGATGGGCTTATTAAAAAACTCACACAAACTTCCCAGCTGGTGTGGCTCAGTGGTGGAGCATCGACCTGTGAACCAGGAGGTCACGGTTTGATTCCCTGTCAGCACATGCCTGGGTTGTGGGCTTGATCCCTAGTAGGGGGCATGCGGGAGGCAGCTGTCAGTGATTCTCTCTCACCATTGATGTTTTTATTTCTCTCGCCTCTCCCTTCCTCTCTGAAATCAATAAAAATATATTTTTAAAAAACGACCCAAAACCAAACAAACAGCAACTCATGTCCACGTGCCCTTCCAGAATAGCCTTCTTCCTTCGGACTTTCCTTCTCCAAACCATAAAGTACCAAAAATTAAATTAGAATTTTATGGGTCCATTGGTTCAAGATATTAAATATCTTTTCAGCATTGCTACCATATCTGAGGCCTGTGTGAGCCCTGCCCAATTTCTGATGGTGGGCCTTAGAGTCTGGGAGAGGGGGTGACAGGCCAAGGCTGTGTGAGTGGTTAGAGAGCAGCACAGAGTGCTCTGCCAGCGTTCTTTTAATTGGCTGCAGAGTGTTCCATTGTAGGTTGGGCCACAACTTCTTCACTCAACTTCTCTGATGACCTTCTTGGTATTTTGAATATTTCGAGGTTATGAACATGGCTGCAGTGAACATCTCTGAAGCCGTTCCATGCAAACACATGCAGAGATGATGGTCGGATACGGTCTTCAAAGTGAAATGGGAGAGTAAAAGCATGAGCACATTGTACAAGATCCTGCCACCCTGACCTGCAAAGAAGACGAACCATTTCCTACCATCTCCAGTGATGTGTGAGGGGCCACTTTCCCCACAATTTTGCTTACACTGGGAATGAACAGATTTTAAAATCTTAGCCAATCTCATCAGTGAAAAATGGTCTCTCATTATTGTTTTAATTTTCATTATTTTTACTTAAAGAGAAATTGCTTTTTTTTGGCCATTTTTTAAAATATATTTTTTTATTGATTTCAGTGAGGAAGAGAGGGGGAGAGAGATGAAATTGCTTTTTAAAAAAAATTTTTTTTTTAAATTGATTTCCTAGAGGAAGGGAGAGGGAGAGAGAGATAGAAACATTAATAATGAGAGAGAATCATTGATTGGCTGCCTCCTGCACGCCCCCTACTGGCGATCGAACCCACAACCCGGGCATGTGCCCTTGACCAGAATTAAACCCAGGACACTTCCGTTCACAGGCCATGCTCTATCCAATGAAACAAACCAGCTAGGGCAGAAAAATTGCTTTTTTTTTTTAAACCTATTAATTGATTTTAGAGAGAGAGAAAGGGAGAGAAAGATCAATTTTGTTGTTTTGTTTATTTATGCATTCATGGTTGCTTCCTGTATGTGCCCTGACCAGGGACTGAACCCACAACCTTGGTGTATTAGGATGATGCTCTAACCAACTGAGCCACCCAGCCAGGGCAAAAGTTGCATTTTTAAATGTTTATTGGTCATTTGTGTTTCTATTGTTGTAAGCTACTTATTAATTTCCTTTGCCCCCCTTTTCCCTATTGGTTTATGCATTATGTATTTTTTCATATAGCTTTGTAAAAGCTGTTTGTTTATCATGGGAAATAGTCTTTTTTATTTTTTAGTAAATTTCACATTTCAGAGCAGTTTTATATTTACAGAAAAAATGAGATGACAGTACAGAGAATTCCCCTATACGCCGCCCCCATATCCCCCTGGTTAGCATCTTACATGAGTATGGTACATTTGTTACATTAATGAACCAATATTGACATATTATTGTTATTATTAGCTACAGTCCACAGGTAATTCAGATTTCCTTAGTTTCCCCCAATATCTTTTTGTTTTGTTCTAGGGTCCCATCTGATACCACATGACGTTTAGTTGTCACACCTCCTGAGGTTCCTCTTGGCTTCCCTTGTGTTTGCTGGCCTTGACGATTTTGAGGAGTACTGGTCCCTCGCCTGGAATGCTTTCTCATAGTTAGACTGGGGTTATGAGTTTTGGGGAGGAGGACCACAGGGGCAGGCCTCACATCATAGGAAGGGGACACACTAGCCACATGATTTGTCACTGTTGCTGTGGTCCTTGGCCGCCTCGCTGAGGGAGTGTTTGTCAGGCCTCTCCACCCCAAACCCATTTCCTTTGGGAGGGAGTCGCTATGTGAACCCACATTTCAGTGGAGTGGACTTGCGAGCTGCCTTGTCGAGGGCGGGGCATTTACATACATGGCTCGGAATTCTGCGTGAGAAGCCTGTCTCTTTCCTCCTCTTCATTTACTTTTCAACCATTGATGTCAGTACACACTCATGGATATTTATTTATTTTAAATATATATATATTTGTTGATAGTATATATATATTCTGCATGCTGGCGCTCTATACACTGAGCCAAACTGGTTAGGGCTAGTATATATATATATTTTTATTACAGATTTATTAAAATAGAATTCACATACCACGCAACTCACCCATTTAAAGTGTAAAATTAAGCGGTTTTTAGTATATTCACCGAATTGTGCAACTATAAAAAAAATTGTGCAACCATCACCATAATCAATTTTAGGACATTTTCCTGTAATCTTTAGCAGTCCTTCTCCATTGCCTCTCCCCCCCAACTCCCCCAGCCTTAAGCAACCGCTAATCTACTTTCTGTCTCTATGGATTTGCCGATTCTGGACATTTCGTAGAAATGGTCGTTGTGACTGGCTTCTTCCACTTAGCATCCTGTTCTTACGGCTCAGGTTTCAGTGACTGCCTGACCCACCCCTGTGCTTGGGGACTTAAGACATGGGTGTAACCTGTGAAGTGCCAGGCCCTTCTCTCCTGGGTAATGGGTTGCATCCTCTGGGAGTGTCACCCACCCCCCAGCCTGGGGCCTGTCTCTGTGAGCAGCTCCCACCCTTCCTCTCCTCTCCCCCTTCCCGTCAGTGTGTCCCTGACAATGCTGCTGCTCTCCCGAGGAGAATCGGAGACGCTGGTTTTTGCTACAGCCTGAGTGGCTGATCAGTGGTCTACGAGGCTGACCCTCTGCTGTATTTGATCTCCTTCAGGGTCCGGCCAACCGCATTGCAGGGACATGGCAGGTGCACGAGGGAGATATTTGGGGACTGGAGCTCTTCTGTTTTCCCGTGTATTCTATGTGGCCCAATTCAGCAAATACACTTCTCAGGTGAAGTTGTACTTATTAATGGAGATCATCAGAGCTTCCCCAGGGTGTGAAGGGTCAGTGGTCACGGTGGCTGGTGTGATCTCCACGGCAGGCCGGCGCAGGTGGCCAGAAGGCTGCAGACGCTGTTGCCGGCGTTCCGTGGGGCTGTCGCAGGGCCTGCTGCGGCGCTCAGACACAGTCTTGCTCAGACACAGTCTTGCACTCTCGCGGGGAGACAGACAGGCTCATAAATAACTCACTCGCGGGCGGGCAGAGAGCAACACTGTGAACAAGGTTACGCAAAGCATCCTGGGAGCCTCAGAGCCGGCTCGGATTCTGGCTGGGGTTTGGGGACCGATTCCCAGAGGCTGGTTTGAGCAGTTGGGGCGGGTGGGCAGGTCTGGAGTAGAGATGGAGGGAGAGCAGTGCAGGTCAGAGCAGAGCGGGAGGGAGGCTGTGCGATTAGAAAAGGCAGCCACGCTTCTAGAAACACAGGGACGCGGGGGCTTGTACGTGTAAACGGGGAGGGGGTGGCATGTAATGACGGGAAAGGCCGGAAGGGAGCAGGGCTGGAAGAAGCAGACGAGCAGTTTGCGTGATGTCTGATACGCAGTGGAAGAAGCTACCCCTCTGGGGTGGCAGCGTGGGTGTTGGGAAGTGGAGGCCGGTGGGGAGGGGCAGAGGATGTGAGTGGAGCAGGCTGGTTAGGAGGAAACCAGATGCCTCCAGCTGAAGGTGCCAGGAAGGCCGGCCTCTGCTGCTTCCTGCGTGAACGACCTTGGGCAAGTTCATTTCCCTCCCCCAGCCTCTTCCTCCTCATCTGTAAAATGGGATCAACAAGGTCCAAGGGGTTTGATGTGGGGCTTGGAGGAGAATGTGCAGGGAGTGGGTGTGCCTGTCATTGGTGAAGGTGTAGGGCCCGGTAGACAGGCCGCTGAGGATGATGGGGCGGGAAGGTGACCGTGTGGCAAAGAGCTGCCCTCACATCTCATTTAGTCCTGCAACAGCCCTTCCCAGTGGGCATCATTATCACTCCCACTTGACAGATGCGGAATCTGGGACTCGCTCTGGAAAGTCACTCACCCACTAGTATAGCTGGGAAATGGAATCCAGGACGGGGAGCCTGCAGAGAGTGGAGGATGGTCCCTTCACCTGTCCGTGGGGGAAGGGGGTAGAGGGAGAGGGGAGGGGAAGGTGGCTGGGTTTTGCGGCAGCAAGGAAGTGGGGGTGTGCTTGTGGCTGCGGCTGTTTGTCCTCCCCGTTGGCAGGGGTGAGCGGCGGGTGAGGAGAGAACTTGGGTGGGGATGGTTCCTGTGTGGGCCTATTCCTCTCTCAGCCTAGGGACCTGTGTGCGCCTCGTGGGGTCAAGCCTGGGAGTGAGGGGTCACCACCATTGGCCTTGGCTCTGGCTTCCTTGACCAGTCTGTGCCTGCTCAGGGCCTCGTGTCCTCATGTGTGAAATATAGCTGTTGGACCAATGAGTGACCTCTTGTGTTTGTTTTTTTGTCCTAATGCCCTATGACTCCATCATCAGCAGAGTACACACACACACACACACACACACACACACACACACACACAGTATTTACTTCTTGAAAGCATAATCTATTTCCATGGTTCAAGTTCAAAAAGCACTAAAGCATTTACAATGCTCCCCAGCCACTCACTTCTCTTCTTGAAAAAGAATTTTTTTAAAAAAAATATTGATTTTAGAGAGAGAGGAAGAGAGAGAAACATCGATGAGAGAGAAACATCAACATTGATAGGTTGCCTCCTGCATGACCCCCAGTGATTGAGCCCATAACCCAGGCATGTGCCCTGACCAGGAATCCAACCAGTGACTTCCTGGTGCATAGGTTGACGCTCAACCACTGAGCACACCGGCCGGGCTCACTTCTCTTCTTTGGAGGCAATTGGTGTTATTAGTTGCTCCCACAGAGATGGCAAGAGTGTGCCATTCAAGGCTGAGTCCCGAGGAGCCCAAGGACAGGGAAAGGCATGGAAACTTGTCGTCAGAATAGGATGGGATTAACCAGGGTGGGCTTCCTGGAGGAGCCGAGTTTTGAGCTAGATTTTACAAGAGGAGTATCATCTTGGGGCAGGAAGCAGGTCCCAGAGGAGAATCATGTTCAAAGTTAAAGTCAGGATCGTCCCTCCTAAACATGTGCTTGTCCAGTGTGAATGGCACCGAGGCCAGTGCCTGCACAAACCAGGAACTGGGGAACAACCTTGCCACCCGACTCCCCCTCACCCATGTCCAACCCATCACCCGGCACGCAGCCAGCGCTGCCTTCTTAGCCCACTTGAGAGCCCACCCATTTCTCTCCCTCTCCAGCACCGTCCCCTTTACAAGCACCCCCCACCCCCGACGCAACAGCATCTAGCCCGTCTGCCTTGCTCTTTCCCACTCAGCAGCCCGGATGGTCTTCCCAAAGTGCCCATCAGATCCTGCGGAGGAGAGAGACGGAAACAGGCAGGAGCCAGATGCTCTGATACGGGAGGCCTGGGAGCGAGGAAAACACTCTTTTCTCCAGCAGCCGTGCCTTCTGGGAAATCTCCTGCTACAGCCAATAGCCTCGGCCCCATGGGGCAGTATCGGAGCAGCTGCACAATTTTTTTTCCTCTTAGCACTTTACAGTTTGTAATCTCACACACACACACACACACACACATTTGTAATAGGTAAAACCTCTCTTGTATGAAAAGATAACCTTGTTAAAAAGGTCACCTCCCTCAGCCCCCACTCACCCAGTTCCCCCTTCTCCCGACCCAAACTGCTAATAACGATTTTTATTAGCTTTGGTGTCTCCAGAGCAGTGGTCGGCAAACTCATTAGTCGACAGAGCCAAATATCAACAGTACAACGACTGAAATTTCTTTTGAGAGCCAAATTTTTTAAACTTAAACTCTATAGGTAGGTACATTGTTATTAACTTAATTAGGGTACTCCTAAGGCTTAGGAAGAGCCACACTCAAGGGGCCAAAGAGCCGCATGTGGCTCGCGAGCCGCAGTTTGCCGACCATGGCTCCAGAGTTTCTGTATATAAAGATAAGCAAATACGGATTTATACTTCATTCCTCCCCGCCCCCTTTTTAAAATATATTTTATTGATTTTTTTTACAGAGAGGAAGGGAGAGAGATAGAGAGTTAGAAACATCGATGAGAGAGAAACATCGATCAGCTGCCTCCTGCATACCCGCTACTGGGGATGTGCCCACAACCAAGGTACATGCCCCTGACCGGAATCGAACCTGGGACCTTTCAGTCCGCAGGCCGACGCTCTATCCACTGAGCCAAACCGGTTTCGGCTTCCCTCCCCCTTTAACATAAAGTACACATACTGCTCTTCGGCACCTGATTTTTTATCTGAAGACTGTGTCTTGCAGATCTTTGCATGAGAGCACTCAGGGAATGCCCTCATTGGAAATATATATATATATTTTAATATGGCTGCACCGTAGTTTATTTAACCAGCTCCTGACTGATGAGAGCTTGGGCTTTTGTTATAAACAATGCCACAGACCACCGTGTCCACATGCTGGAATGTAGTCATTCTCCAAAAGGGGATCGTTGGGCTACCGGGTAATTGTAACTTAGACATTGTCGGGCTGTCCTGCAGAAGGGTTGTACCCCTCCCTCTCCCGCTCCCACTGGTAACGTCTAAAGGGGCCTGATGGTTTCTCTCCCACAAAACAGTAAACTCCAGGAGGGCAGGGATTAAGTCTCTTTTATTCATCATCATAGGCACGCAATACATGTTGAGTTAATCAATGGATTCATGGTTCTACCAGGAGGGGTGGCCAGAGTGGCAGAGATCCTTTCGTGTTCACCATGCCCTGTCCAGCTTTCCCTGCCCTTACCCGAGGCCGATAGTCTATCTGGAAGGTGGCTGGGACCCTTGAGGTCCTGGAAGACCTAAGCCTGGCATTTGGCTCATGACACCCTCTCCAGAGCAGCCCTTCTCCTGCTGTGAAATCAAGAAGCCCAGGGTCTCAGTACTGTAGGGGACTTGGAGAATGGACCCTAGTCTGATGCTTGAATTCCCTGCCCACACTCTGCTTACATACCTCCCGTGACAGAGAACTCCCTCCCTCCAATGGGTTCCTTTCAACTCCTGACAACTAACTTTTAGAAAGCCGTTCCATCTATGGAGTTGAAACTTGCTCTCTGTAGCTGCCTCCTCTTCAGGGAATTCTCATTGTGGCCCTCTGGGAACTGGTCTTTCTGGCAGATGAG
>NW_006294069.1:4206161-4211271 GCF_000327345.1 Myotis davidii
GCCAGGCCAGTTCCCCAAGAGAGCTCTGCAGAGCCCTGCCCACCTCCCTCCTCCTCTCTCCTGCCCTGCAGGTACGTGCAGGAAGGGCGTTTCCGAATCGAGGAGAGGACGCTGACCGCCTTCCAGTGGCTCTACAGCCCCCAGCAGCATCGCATCCTCGGCCGTGCTGACCTGGAGTCTCCCTCCCGGTGAGTGATCCGCAGCCCGGAATCCCATTCTTTGGCCCCCACAGGTGGTACTTATGCAGCCAGACTGGTCCATAAGCCTACATTGGGGTCCTCTTGCCCTCAGTGCTGGGGAGGCCTCCCAGGGTCCTGTAAAGAGTTTGTCCGGCACCGAATGATCTGAGGCAGCTCACGACTCCTGCTTTGTCCTCTGTAAAATGAGTAGGACCCTAGTTTCCCTCCCTTCTCTGAGGGAGATCATGGGTCTTGAGGGGAATGGTGCCTGCAGAGATTCTCAAAGCCTGGAGATCGGCTGGTTCCTCTTTAAGAGGGAGAAGGGCAGCCCTGCCTTCCCTGTCTCTTTCCTCCCTCACGCTAGAGAAGCCAGCTGGGACCCGCAGTCTGGGTGACCGGCTGGGCGCTGAGGGCTTTTCCGGGCCCAGATTCCTGCTCCCAGGCTCCTGCCCACTCTTCATTCGTACCGTGGACAGGTGTGACCGCTGCTAGTGGTCTCAACAGAGATATCCTGCGTGGCCCTGCTGCCGCCACACCCCTTCCCAAGGCTCCCGCTAGACCTGATCCTGGGCCTTTCTTCCCACTTTCCCCATCAGGACCTCCTTGCACTAGATTCTAAGTGAGCAGGAGCCTTGATGCCCAGGACGAATGGCCTGTCTTCCGGGGTGGTTGAAGGAAGGAGGGACGGAAGAGATGTCATCTGGGGGGTACGCCGTGGGCTGGCCAACTGGAGAACAGGGGTGATGCTCTTACGCAGCTCCCCGAACTGGCCCCAGGAATAAAGTGTAGACGTGATGGATGCCTGCACCTCAGCGGACATCTGCCAGGAATCCTAATTAGCTAAGAGCCGTGCATCTGCTCCCTCTTATCTCACTGATGACTTTAGACGGTACAGGAAGCAGTGAGGTGGACGGGTACTCTGGATCCAGTTCTGTCCCAAGAGAAAGGAAGAATTAAATGATGATGTGGACATGACAGGAGCTCTGGGAAAGGTGACTCAGGCCACCCCAGAACTCCTGATGTTCAGGGAATGGTGCCCTGGACTCCAAAATAACATAGAGAAAGGGTAGAAATGCCTCTAGAGCAAGCATGTCAAACTCGTGGCCCGCGGGCTGCATGTGGCCCACAACGAATGTTTTTGCGGCCCAGCCAATACTAGTATAACGGTATGTAAGAAACGTTTTAATAAAATTTCATAACTTAATTTTTACAATATCCTGTTATACATAATTATTAATAACAAACTACAACGTTCGCTAATGACTACAATAATTGTGTTGCATTAATTTCCCTTCTGCGTCTTCTGCACAGGCACACCATTTCTCTCCACTAACTCTAGCAGCGAGTATTTCAGCAGCCGATTGCCATGTCTTTAGTCTTGGACTGACTTGTTTGGTTGTATTCAGCATGTCTCTATCGAAATAAACCTACATTTCTTTTTTTTTTCTTTTTAAATATATTTTTATTGATTTCAGAGAGGAAGGGAGAGGCAGAGAGAGATAGAAACATCAATGATGAGAGATAATCACTGATCCGCTGCCTCCTGCATGCCCCCTACCTGGGACCGAGTCCGCAACCCCGGGCATGTACTCTTAACTGGAATGGAACCCGAACCCTTCAGTCCACAGGCTGACGCTCTATCCACTGAGCCAGACCAGCTAGGGCTAAACCTATGTTTCTATGAAAATTGAAGCTTTTGTGGCCTGCAGGAACTTAAACCTTGTTTATTTGGCCCGTGTTAGCCTTTGAATTTGACATGCTTGCTCTAGAGCTTGAGACAAGAGTGTTGGGAAGGCCGCAGGAATGAAATTCTGAGTGTTCAGCTGTGCATGTCTGCAGGGAAAAAGAAAGGCCATTGTGGCTGGCTTAGGGACACCCTAGGACACCCTGACAGAAGGGGGCGTGGATTCATTTTCAGGCAACCTGCGAAGCTTACTGTGTGCCAAGTGCCCTCTGACATAAGGAGCTTCTCCCTCATCTTCTTTCCTGCATAGCTCTCACCACCAGCAGACATGATCTCATTGGTCTATTTGTTCACCGTCCTGGGGCCTCCTGGGATGTAAGCTCCGTGAGGGCAGGGCCTTTTCCACGTTGTTTTCCTCTGCCTCCTGAGTCCTAGCCCAGAGAAGGAGCTCACTGGATGGAAGACAAATGAACAGAACGCAGCTCAGAACCTGTGGGGAGGCTGGTAGGGAGGCTAGCCCGAGGTGGGCCAGCTACATCAGCCCAAGAAAAGAGCGAAGGAAGAAGAGAGGGTGAGACCTCCTGCCTGCCTGCTCGAATGGCCTGAGGCTAATGGAGCCGCTCTGTTTTCTCAGCCAAAGAACAAGGGTGCTCTTTGGTATCACAGGAGCAGAGCAGCGTTTGCGGATGAGGAAGCGATCAGAAGACAGGAGGCAGCCATTTGAGATAACGTCGGCTTGCACACTTGGGAAGCCTGCCTCCCAGGTTGCTTACAGAGGAGGCTGCCACCGTTCCATGACTGTACTCATTGTTACGACAGACTATTAATCGTTAATTTAAAAATATATATATTTATTGATTTCAGAGAAGAAGGGAGAGGGAGAGAGATAGAAACATCATTGATGAGAGAGAATCATTGATTGGCTGCCTCCTGGATGCCCTCAACTGAGCCCACAACCTGGGGATGTGCCTTTGACCAGAATCGAACCTGGGACCCTTCAGTCCACAGGCCAACGTTCTGTCCACTGAGCCAAACCACCTAGGGCTATTAATCGTTAAGTTTTGAGTGCTTATTATGTCATGTTGTAAATGCTTTGCAGGAAAAATTGATTTACTCTTCATAACAATGCTGCGACCTTGGTGCTATTGTTCTCCCCATGTTTCAGATGACAAAACCGAGGTGCAGAGGTTAAATAAAAACAGCTAGTAAGTGGCAGTGCTCACAACTACTGCGCACACTGCTTCTCAGAGAATAGAGCATGTGCCAAAGGCAGGAGACAGGGAAGGTGCTTTCTACCTTTACAAAGAGGAAATAAGTCCATAGACCATAAACAAGTCCTGGCCAAGCTTTAGAGTCTGTTATTAAAGAGACTAGAGGCCCGAAGCACAAAGTTTGGGCAAGAATAGGCCTTCACAGCCCTGCCTGCCCCAGGGCTCCAGTTGCCCCTCAGCCCGCCCACTGGTCGTTGGAAGGTTGTTCTGCCCTCTGGTCTAATTAGCATATTAGCTCTTTGTTATATAAGATGGTGTGGGGGCATCTAGAAAAGGGCATCGAGTGAGTGCCCTGAGAATCCACCCTGGTGGGGAAAGCTTATTTGCTTTTCTGATTAATTTTCCAGACTAGAAATATATGAGCTGTGAGATTCGGCAATAAATGTTCCCCCCCCACCCCCACCAGCAAAGCCTTGTAGGTGACAGGGGAATGGAGCTAGGGGTGGGGGGTTGATGAGTGACTGCCATTGGGTGAGTCCTGCTCCCTGTGTTTATGAGTGGCTTGGTGAGGAAGGCTGCGGACAGCATGCTGGTGCCACTGCTGATGGCAGGAACCTGGGTACCATCCCAACAGTCGAGATGTCAGAATTGGGACTCATACTGCCCTGGGGGCTGGATCCGGGTCTCGGAGGTTCACTTCAGCTGGGATAAAGAGTCCATTTGGCCTCCAATCCTGTCTGTGCCTGGGCAGGGGGTGAGGGAATCAGAGGTGTCTGAGGAGTTCCAATAGACTAGCAGCTTGGGAATGGCCCTGCGTTTTAGGTTTTAAGAAAATGCTCACATCGTGGATCTGCAAGGGCAGAGTCCAGAACAGGGGAGGGCAGGATACGCTGTTTGGAGTCTCAGACTTTCGGAGGAATGTTCCTGTGTCTGTTCATTTATTTGGCGGACAGGGATGGAGCCCCGGTCCTCTGCCAACACCATGCCAGATGTTACCCTTGAACGGCTGAGCAGACTGCCTTTCGGGTGATGGACCAGGCTGCCGAAGGGACTCAGACCATGGGCTGGCCACCCGGTCTCCCTCCCATCCTGCTGTAGGTCAGGCCCTGGGGTTATAGTGCCTTGTCTCCATGCAGACAAGGGCCCTGCCTCCATGGGGCACACATTCTAGTGGGGGAGACAGACTATAGACACATAGACAAGAAAATGTCAGAGTGAACTTTTCAGATGCTAAAGAAACTGAAATGGGGCATCGAGGGGAAGAGTGACTAGTGGGTGTGAGGGACTCTGGGAGAGGTGGAAGTTCTCTCTGACACGGTGACATTTGGGGTGAGTCCTGAAGGACACAAGGGGGTGGCCGGGTGGAAAAGGTGCTGGCAGGGGTGTTGAATGGATGGGGGGTGTGTGTGTGGGAGGAGCTCAGGAGATGGGGTGGAAGAGTATTCCTGCAGGCAGAACAGCTGGTGCAAGGCCCTAAGTATGTTCTAGAAGCGGAAAGCCACTGTGGCCAGAGCAGAGTGAGGCCATGGCCAACAGACAGAAGCAAGGCCATTTGTGGGCCCTGAAAGAAAAGGTTTTCTAGCCCCGAGGGCTGCTCCAGGGCGTCCAGGTCGGCCCCTTAGGGAGTGAGCTCCCCATCACCGAGGTGTGCAAGCCATATTCAGAGGCCGCCCCCATGGAGGCTTCGGGGAAGAGACTGGGCATCCCAAGGCTGCCTAGAAGGTTATTCGTTCCTTCAGCCTCAGTTTCAGAGTGCCCTTGGCTAGGCAGAGGCTGAGGTCCTTGTGGAATGAGTGAATGAAAACTCCCAGCTGCCAGTCCGAGGCAGGGGCACTTTCAGGGGTTCTGGCAGGCCTTGAAGCCCCCCAGGCACTGCACTCCTCCCAGGCCCACCACTCTCAGGGCTGGAGACGGCTCCAGAGGGCCTCCAGTAGACTAGGAACCCAGGGTCTTCCTGCACCCGCTTCCCCGCAGCCCCGGGGCCTCCTCCTCCAGGAGCCTCAGTGGGCAGGTGGGCTGCTCCCTCCTTCCTCCCC
>NW_006294069.1:4211916-4248467 GCF_000327345.1 Myotis davidii
TGTGTGCCGAGTGCGAGGTGGCTCAGCCTGCCAGTCTCTGCCGGGAAGCTGACGGAAGGGGTCAGAGGTGGGTGTTGACAGGTGGCGGGAGAAGGAAGAAGCCGGGAACCTCGGGAGGACCCTGTGGCTACGCTGGGTTGGTTTGTTCCCCCTGCACTCCCCCCCCCCTCGCCCAGAGGTCATAAACACCACCCCATCCTCACTCCAGCCCGTGCCTGTCACAGGGAGAGGAGCTGGGGTCCTGAGGGGCTGGCTGAGAGGCCTTCATGGACCTTTGGGGCAGAGCCAGCCTCCAGCCTGATGCTCACTCACCCCGGAGGACCTGGGTGTGTGTGAGGGGGAGCCAGCCCCCCAGAGGGGGTCCAAGACAGGTGTGTGTTCAGGGGAGCTCAGGTCCCGTGTAGACTCCACTTGTCTGCCACCACGGGCGCTGAGTGTCTGGACCTGGTTGCTGGTGGAGGGGGCATCCTTCTTTCTCCTGTTTTCCGTTGCTCCCGCTACACCCTTAACAAACTGAAGGACATTTACATGCAAGTGGGGGTTGGCCTCTGAATGCCGGGATCTGCCTCTGAGTGGCCCCCACCAGAGCAGCCTCCACAGGGAATAATAGGGTTGTCCTGGGCGGGTCACCAGGACTCTGGTTCTTTTCATGCATCGTGACCCCGGGCTGCCCTGTAAGCCCTACGGGCCTCAGTTTCCCATGGAGAAGGGAGAAGACCCTACCTCCCCGCTTTTCCTGCAGCGGGTGAGGAGTAAACAGACAGCTCACCCAGCTGCTGGGGTTGTGAGGTCCTTGCAGTTCTTTCCCCAGGAAAGGCCCATCTTTGCAACGTGGGCAGGAGTCCAGGGGGGCTCTGCCCTCTCCTCCAGGGGTGTCTTGGTTTTTCTGAGTCCAGGGGTGGGTCAGGGTGGGTGTCTGCCAGATCTGGCCACGGAGGCTCCAAAAAGCTGCCTCAGGTGTCCCCTCCCTTTCAAGATGTTGAGAAGTGGGATGCGTGGGGCTTGAGGGGCTGGTGGGGAGTGAGACGGGGTCTGGAGCTGAAGAGCCACAGAAGTGTCTGAGCAGAGGCAGGTGCTCCACTTGGGCAGGGCCGGGGCACGGCCAGCTGGGCCTGCCGCTCAGCCCGGGGGGTTGGAGCAGTTTGGTGGGAGGTGACCCCAGCTCCCCAGAAGATGACCCTTCGGCTGTGGGCACCGCCACACCTGCCCCTCCCTCTTTTCCATGACCCCGTGGGATCAAGTGTGGCAGAACCACAGTGGTTCAGATGACTTGAACCTCGAGGGGAAGGAGCCCGACATGGGTGGTTACGCATACAGGCCCGTTGTCACTCCGACGGGGGTTTAACTCCCAGCTCCAGCCCCCCCTCGCTCGCTGGGTCTCACCTGTGTTTCCCGAAAGCAGAACCTGAGCCGTACACTTGGGAAGTGGTCCCGGGGAGGAAGGGAGGGAGCAGGAGGTGTGAAGGAGAGAAGGGGAAGGCAGCACAAGATGCATTATTTTTATCACCACCCCCTCTCTGTCCTGAGCCCGTCTCCTGGGAGCCCGTGGAATGCGTTTCAACTGCCCTGTCGGAGAGAAAAACATGGGAGTGTTCATCCAGTAGCTCTGCCCCCTGATGGCCAGGAACCTTCATGGACATGAACTCCCATGCGATTTCAGGGGCACATGGGTGAGCCCCAAGTGGGTTCCTGTGGGCGTCCCACCCGGTAGCTACAAGGAAGGCTTGGTGTGGCCCTGGATGGAGCATTGCCTCCCAGCCCACAGGGGACCGACCAGCTGGTCGTTGCCGAAGCGGCTGGAGGGAGAAATGGGGCTGAGAGGGTTTGAAGTGTCGTATTGAGGTGTCCAACACATGGCATGACCTTGGGCAAAGTGCCCACCTCCTCTGAGCCTCTGTTTCCTTATCTGAGTTAAATAAGAGGTTTGTTAAATTTTTGAACACGGTGATGGGTCCGTAGCAAGGGTTCCTCGAATGGAGCATTTCTGTATATTCGGGAAGATGGCGCCTTACAGTGGCTCAGATATTCATTTGTTCAAGTGGAGGAGGCGGCTGGGTAAAGGGACTGCTTACGACCTTCCTCCCGGTTGTAGAACCTGGGGCTCCAGGCCCGGATCCCTACCTGGTCAGTTCCTCCTGGAGCTGAATTGGAGCCAGCAGTAGCCCTGCCCCTGGGGGCTCCTCAGACGTGCCTCTTGCTGGAGTCTGTCCCAGGAGGACATGGAGCCGGGTGGTGGGCAGAGGGGATGAGCAGGCAGCTCAGAAGCAGGTGCCTGAAGGAGGAGTGGAGGGAGGGCAGATGCTGGCGTTTGAAGCTGGCAGATGGTCGTGGGCACTGGTCTGGGCCACATCAGTGGGGAGGACAGGGCAGGGGGATGGGAGAGAGGGCGAGAGGAAACGGAAGGCAGGGAGGGAGGAAAGAAGAGTGTGTTGGCAGAAGGTGGCCAAGAATGATGGAGGAAGCAGGGCTGTGGGGTGAGTTGGGCAGCCCCGGTGCAGGGGGGTCAGGGGTGCCTGGGTGGTGGGGACAGGCTGGGCCTGTGGGGGAGTGATGGGGTGGTGTGAGAGACAGGAAGGCAGTGGTTGAGGGTTAGTTAGAGGAGTTCTGGGGCATAAGCCACAGCAGGCTTTATATTTCCGGATACAGCACCTAGAAGCCTCCTTCTCCTTCCCCCAGTGCGTCCACCTGTCCCTCCCAGGCCACCACCCCCTTTGGCAGGAGAGGTGTTGTCTGCAAACACTTAGGTTCTGTTGTGAGCAGGGATTGGACAAGGCGTGGATGTGTCTCTGCTGAGGCCTGTTGCCATGGTACCATGGTGGCCCTTGTCTCCCTACCCTCTCCCATCTCTGAGCAACGTGCCAGCCCCTCAGGGAGAGGTCACGCAGTGGGGAATGTGTCCAGCTGCCTCTTGCTCATGCATGGGCAGCTCGGGCTGGCATATAAAGGTCATTGCGTCCGTCCCTCGGCCTAGAGGCGAGATCACACCCGGCCTGGGCTGAGCAGGGGCAGCAGCCACTGTCTCTCTTTAGTCATTTAAGGACTCCTCTGCCCTCTGTAATTTGGGACTCATTTTGTTTTTCATAAGTTTAGTAAAAAAACAAAAACAGTAATGCCAGCCTGTCCATCTTCTCCGCTTTTCAAGAGGGCATCTTTATGGAGCCAGGGAACACTCTCTTCTGCCTACACCTCCTTCAAGCCTTGGGTGCTTCTCTAGTGGGAAGTTCTGCCTCGTGTCTGACCTCGGCCTGCCATGCTGCACTTGCCTTTTCCCCTCAGTTTGCCACCCCCCCCATCCCCTGAAGGGACTTCCAAATAGTCACAAGGGGATTCCTCCCCACCTGCTCAAGACCTGAAGCAGTTGTAGGGGCCTCCCAAGGCAGGTGGGGCGCCAAGGCGAGGATTGTGCTCCGGAGGACCTGGCCTGAGCAGCCCCCCTTCCCGGGCTGGCTGGTGTCCCACCCTCTCCCCTAGTTCAGATCCAAGGCTGTCAGACTCCTTCCTGAATCCTGCTGGGCCTGCCAGGTCTGGGTCAAGAGATGCCATCAGGCACGGGCACGGGGGGGGGGGGGGGCTGCTGATGAGATGACTGGTGGTGAGCAAGAGCAGAGTGGAGTGACAGCTGTCAGGAGCAGTGAGGTGTGCACATCTGTGTGCATGTGTCCCTGGAGGACGTGCTACTGGGTCGCGGTGTCTGCACATCTGTGTGTGGCTCTGTGTGGGGCCCCTGAGCACATCTCTGTGCAACCGTGGGGTGCTCCGGGTTGTTCCTGGTCTCTTCTCTGGGGATGTGTGATGGCCACCCACCAGGGTCCTCCAGGGTGTGCCTGGTCGGTGGCAGGTGATACTGTACCCCAGCAGGCTTTCCTGGCTCCTGGGATCCCTGAGGCTTATGCCCTGTCCAGTTCTGCCCTCTCTCCAGACTTCCTGTCCCTGTCTCTCTCTGCATTGAGGAAGCTGCTTCTCCCCCAGTGGCTGTGTGGGTGCCCCTGCCATTGGGGTGGGGCTGGGGGAGGGACAATCGGTCCAACCTCCAGCCCTGTTTTTTGCGCTCTGAGCTAAGGGTGATGGGTGGGTAAGCCCTGGGCTGAGGAGATGAGTCAGGGATGGCTGCAGGGGTGGGTGGAAACTGGGCTGGATATCAGCTGCTCCAGGGAATGTGCACCCCCACCCACTCAACCCCCTCTCAGAAGCTTGGGCACCGGTGCAGCAATGGGGAGGCTCCCCACCCCTCCTCTCACCCTGCGGCTGGCAGAGTGGTCGCTGAGGCTCTGGGCAGCCCACTGGGGGCCTGGGCCTCAGCATAATCCCTGCACCACAATCACATAAATGGATGGAGCTCTTGTGCCAGGCCCCGGACTGCACACGCCACACGTATTGGCTCATTGGCTCCTCAGAACAATCCTGTGAGGTGGGTTCTGAAAGCATCCCCATCCTATGAGGAAGTGGAGGCTCAGAGAGGCTGGGTTACTTCTCTAAGGTCACACAGCGAGTAAGTGAACCCAGGTCTATTCTTGACACTTGCTGCTGTGCTCCCCACACCTCACAAAGTTGGATCCATCTCATCCTTGCAGTCTCCCCTTCAGAGAGGCCGCCCCAGGTCCTCCCCTCTAAAAAGGGCTCCCAGCCATCCAGACCCCTTTGACTATATCACCCTACCGCAAATACCTGTGTAAGGTGAAACCCCTACTATCCTCCACCTCCCCACCCTTTATGTCCCCCAGGACAGGGATTTATCCGTCTTGTTCACCTAAAATAGTCACTGCCCCAGCAGGGAGCCTGGAACGCAGTGGGGATGCAGTAAAGATTTGATGGATGAATGAATGAATGAGTGAATGAATGAATGAATGAATACATGAAGATATGTCTGACTCCAAGCCCAAGCTCTAAGCATCTGCAGTTTGGGCAGGGCTCAGTGGGGAAACTTGTCTCTGCTTGGCCATCGTCATCTGGGGTGCCTCGAAGTCTGGGGGCTCCGTCACTCTCATGTCTGGCATTTGGCTGGAGGCCTCCGTTCCCTGCCCCATGGGCCTCTCCCATGTTCTCTCTAGGCTTTCCCACAGCATGGGGGCTGGTTAAGGAGCAAGGATCCCAAGAAAGAGCGAGGCTGAAGCTGTTTTTTCACCTTTTCTTACCCAGCCTTAGAGATGATGCAGCACCACTTCCGTCACAGTCACAGATCCACACACATCCACGCCCGCCTCGTAACGGAGGGTGTCATGTCACACGGTGAGAAGAGCATGTGGGATGGGGGATATATTGTGCGATGGTGTGGCCACTTTTGGGGAATATAATCTGCCGCAGCCACTTACTAGGAGTGTGAGCTTGAGCAAATTACTTAGTCTCTCTCTGCCCCAATTTCCCCACCTGTAAAATGGGGGCACCATCAATATGTACCTCATGGGTTATTCCTTTAGTAGTGACTCCTCTTCCATCCATGGGTCACCCTTGCCACAGGTGAGGTGTTGATGGAGATTTTCACCAAACTACGGGATCCAGCCTCAATTCCTCACTCGCTTCTGTCATAGGAGGCACCTATTGTGCAGAGCCCTTTTTTTTTAAAAAATATATTTTATTGATTTTTTACAGAGAGGAAGGGAGAGGGATAGAGAGTTAGAAACATCAATGAGAGAGAGACATCGACCAGCTGCCTCCTGCACATCTCCTACTGGGGATGTGCCCGCAACCCAGGTACATGCCCTTGACCGGAATCGAACCTGGGACCTTTCAGTCCTCAGGCCAACGCTCTATCCACTGAGCCAAACCGGTTTCGGCAGTGCAGAGCCCTTTTGAGGTGGGGCAGTGATGGGAGAGGAGTGGAGACCTTGAGTGGAAAAGGCCTTTCCCGCCTCGGTTTACTATATCATCCTGAGCCAGCTCTTCTAAGGGGCAGATGGAGATGCCACGATTCTGGGGCTCCAGCAGGATTCCTTCGGGCCCGGGGGTGGGGCAGACCCTGCTAGGGCCCCCATCTTTCTCTAGGGAAATTAGGATAAGTGAATCATGAACAAGCTGTGTTGGAGCTGCAGGCCTTTTTAAAATTTTTAAATTTATTATTATTATTATTTTAAAATATATTTTTATTGATTTCAGAGAGGAAGGGAGAGGAAGAGACTGAAACATCAGTGATGAGAGAGAATCATTGATTGGCTGCCTCCTGCACGGCCCCCCCGCCCCCCCACTGGGGATAGAGCCCGCAAATGGCATGTGCCCTGACTGGGAATCCAACCGTGACCTCCTGGTTCATAGATCTACACTCAACTACTGAGCAACACCGGCCAGGCTGAGCTGCAGGCCTTTTTAAAAAACGTGTCTGAGGGAGCCTTTCCTGTGTCTCCCCACTTGCCTCCCCCAAGTCACTGCTCATCTGCTGGAGGTATGATTCCCGCCGCCCCTTCCCCCCCAGGTTGCCGGTGTTGGGGGAGGAAACTCAAGGTTTGTTCATTCCAGCCCAGGTTGGGGCTGCTCCTTAGCTGGGCATTGGCAAGGGGCCCAATGACCCTTGGGGTTGCCCTGGCCCCGCCTGGTGCTATCTCACATCTAGCATTGCCCTCAATTGGGGCCTGCTCTGCAGTAAACCTTCCCTATGGGAATGGCAATGTGGTTAAAAGCCATGGCCTGGATTGAGTTTGCAACCGAAGTACATCCCTTGACTGGGAATCAAACCCGAGACTCTTCAGGGCACGTTCGGGAGGCAACCAATCGATGTGTCTTCTCTCTCTCTCTGTTTCTCTCTCTCTCTCTGTCTCCCTCTCTCTCTCTTTCTCTCCCCCCCCCACTCTCTCTAAGGAAATCAATGGACAATATATCCTTGGGTGAGGTTAAAAAAAAAATCCATGTTCTGGGTTTTTATTCTGTTGCCATCACTACCAGCCCTGTGACCTGAGTGGGTTTCTTAATGTTTCTGAGCTCCATTTCCTCACCAGGAAGGACAAAGTTATGGATTAAATGAAATAAAAAGTATGGCATACCTGGTTTATGGGAGATTCTCAACAAATGATCACAGTTATTCTTTACAGATGAAACAATTGAAGCAGAGGGAGTTTAAGTGATTTCCCCGCAACTACATTGCAGACCTGGAGCTGCAACCCAGGTGTTCTGACCCCAAGTGGTTGTTACTTATCTCTTGCAACACAGAGAATTCCCCGGCCCCTCAATCCCTTTTGCTAGAGAGCAATGCGGCTGCAACCACCAGCAAGAAGACACCCCCTTTTCCTCCTTGCACTACACAAACATGCCTGCAGGGGGTGCCGATGTCCACCTTCTGGTCCATCTTGGTGAGGAAGAGGCTCTGCAATGGCAGGGAAGGGTTGGAGGGACCCAGCCGGATGGAGGGAGAGCGAAGAGCTGGCTTCGTGATCTCTTTTAGTAAGAATCCCCTTCAGACAGCAACTAGTGCCCAAGCCTTCCTACAGATGACTCCAATGATGGTGGCAGTACTGTAGTTGATTGCAGAATCATCTGGGGAGTTTGTTAAAGAAGCAGATTTCCTGGCCCAACCCCAGAATGATGGAGTCATAATTTTAGCACTCACACTAGCTAACACGAATATAGAGCTATACCTGGCCCTGCTCCGAAGGCTTAGCATGTATTAACTCATTTAGCCCTGCAACAGCCCTAGTAGGTAAGTACTGTTAGTATCCCCATTTTAGAGGTGGGGAATCTGGTCTGAGGCACAGAGAGGTTAAGTGACTTGCCTAAGGTCACACTGCTGGCAAAGCAGCAGGGCTGGGGTTTGACCCCATACTATTTAAGACCCAGGTGGTTCTCACGCCCTGTGCATTTTAGAACTATTTTTTTTATTAATAAATATATTTCTTTATTGATTTCAGAGAGAAAGGGAGAGGGGGAGAGAGAAACATCAATGATAAGAATCATTGATCGGCTGCCTCCAGCTGGTCCCCTACTAGGGATTGTGTCTGCAACCCAGGCATGTGCCTTTGGCCAGAATCAAACCTGGGACCCTTCAGTCTGTAGGCCAACGCTCTATCCACTGAGCCAAACCAGCTAGGGCTAGAACCACTATTTTATAACACGGGGCCCATCCCCTTTCTTGTCTCCTTTTGCTTCCTTTTATTTGTCATTTTAAATAGTGTGTGGCCTTTTTAGTTATAAAAGGAAGACTTATTTATTTCAGAAAACTTATAAAATTCAGAAAAGCCCAAAGAAGAAGAAAAAAAATCATGATCCTTGATCTCACCCCTTGAACAATATGGCCCTGAGCATATGAGGTAGCCTGTTTCATTTCATTCAGAAATTTTCTGTAACTCTCTTCCCATGTCGTTACTTATACTTCCACACCTACTGGTACTTTGCACTGGCTGAGAGGTGCTCTGATGGTGGGAGATGCTGTCTGTCTGTAACCTGCCCCCTACTGTTGGGTATGTGGGTTGTTCCCAGTGTTTCATAGTTACTATAACACGGTGGTGGAGGCCATTGAAAGTACAATTTGGCACTCATCCCCTGGGTTTTCTTAAGATTGAAGCACAAACTTTGCTTAAAAGTAGAGTGGATGGAAGAACCATTTGGAGTCAGACAGTGAGGGAGAGACCCTGGTCCTCCCTTTCTGGGGCAAGGCAGATTCCTGACTTCCCTTTGGGGTGGAAGAGGTGGTCCCTGGTCCCACGTCCCAGGACTGGGGTCAGTTTGAGCTCCAAATGGTCAAATAGTTTAAGGTGTGTGTGTGTTGTTTTTTTTATTGTTGTTGTTGTGTGTGTGTTTTTAATTCTCACCTGAGGACATGTTTAGAGAGAGGAAGGGGGAGAGAGAGAAACATCAGTTGATTGCCTTCCGTACGGGTTCCAATCAGGGACTGAACTGAAACCTAGGTATTGACCTGGAATTGAACCTGCACACGGGATGACGCTCCAGCCAACTGAGCACACAGGCTGGGCTAGTTTAAGAAGGTTTCAAAGGCTTGTAGCTTCTCCTCCTCCTCTTCTTCTCCCCGACTTCTCCTTCTATAACAAACCATCCATATAATTAATACTTTTTAATCTTTAAATTATGACATGATAACATGTTCAGGGTAAAAAGAAAATCAAGCAGCACTGGACATAGAGTGAAAAGTCCCTCTGCCCCAGATTTCCAGTTCCAGTCCCGTTCTTCAGGGTAACCAACCTGGGACCATTGCTTATGTTTCCTTCCGGAAATTTCTAGGCAAACATGAGAATTTACATATTTATTTAAATTCATGGGATTCTACTATATGACCTGTTCTGTGTGTTTTTTTTTAATTCTGCATGAGTTTTTAGGATATCTTTATATAGTAACATCTGAATTCTACCTTCTTTTCAGTATCTACATAGTATTTAATTGTATAGTTAAATGACAGTCACTTAGGTGATTTTTTTTTTTTGTATTTTGCTATTACAATGATATAATTAACACTTGTGTGCATAGATCTTGTCGACTCGTATGAACTTGCCTGTGGAATAAATTTCTAAAAATGTTGGCACAAAGTGTATGCACACTTAAAATTTTGATATTGCCAAATACCTACACACATTGGTGGGGGTGCCTCCTGTTTTCTTATCTCCTCACACCATTATCAAGGTTGTTTTTCAGTTTTGTTTTTTGTTTTGTTAATCCTCAGGCCGGAGGAAATTTTTTCCATTGATTTTTTTTAGACAGAGTGGAAGGAGGGAAGGAGGGGGAAAGAAAGAGACTCAAACATCAATATGAGAGAGACACATTGCACCCCGACTGGGGCTGGGGATTGAAACTGCAACCCAGCTACACCCAGGTACATGCCCTTGACCTGGAATTGAACCCACGATCCTTTGATGCCCGAGCCGACGCTCTAAACACTGAGCCAAAAACAGCCAGGGCTCAAGGTTTGTTTGTTTGTTTGTTTTTTTATAACCTTTACTATCTGGTGGACAAAAGTGATATGCAATTATTATGTAAAATTAAAAAAGAATACAGTACATTTTGTAGCTTCTTTGGTCCACGGCCATGCATTGCTAGTAGTTGCCTTGGTGGGCTAGCATTACTGAGCAGATCAGAGTGAATTGTGCAACCCCGTGTTAGAGTCCTGCTCTTGCAGTTGTTTTTTTTTCCGGAACTTGCACAGTTGGAAATTCAGGCTAGCCTTTGAGATGTGAGCGTGGGAAGTGGCCAGGGCACTGCAAATCACAGTGCAGATGTTGGATGTCGTTTATCTCATGCCCAGGTGTGAATCCCGCCCCCTGCGGGCTTGCTGGCTCTACATGCCACCGTGCCCTGTTTTTCTGGTGATCAGAGTATCCTCTGTCCTCACCTCGCTTGTAAAGGAAGCAGAGGGGAGTCCGTTGGAGCCCCCAGAGTTCATGACCTGCACAAGGTGATGCAGTGGCCGAGCTGTGAGGAGAGCTGAGCCCCACCTGGTCAGTCCTGGTGCCGACTCAACTCAACGCTGCCTGGGGTCGGGGCGGATCTCAGCTGAATGATGTGCCCGCCTCTCTGGGGGCATCTGTTTCCTGAGCTTCCGGTAACTGCTTCAGCCCCTCACCCGGGAAGGGAATTTGTCTCATCTTTCACCCTGTTGGTGGCTGTGAGGACAGAGCTGCCCACGAAGAGGAAGCCACACTGTCTCTCCCTTCCCTCCTGCCCCCAAAGGCCGGCAGACACAGTGGAGGGGCTGCTGGCCGGGGCCCGGGCTGCCTCGTCCCCTCTGATCCCAACCGGCTTTCTCGGCTCTATGTTCAGAGAGCTGGGCGGGTGCCCTGGAGCTCTGCCCTGGGGCTGGGACTCTGGCTGGGACTTGCCCCTTCAGCTGGTACTAGGAGCACCCACAGGCCTCCACCAGGGAAGCCAGGGCCTTGTGCCTGGGAGATTCAAAGTCTCAAAGTCGGCTCTGAGGAGTGGCAAGGAGCGGCCTTGGGAGGGAAGGAGCCTGTCTGGCCAGGTGTTGGGAGACTTTCCCACTTGACCACTGTCCTCTTCCAGCTGCTGAGCTGAGCGTTGCCTTCTCAGGGCCTCAGATCTTCCCTCTGTAAATGGGCACTGCACCCACTGTGCATCGCTGGAGGCGTCAGAATCAACGGGGCAGCGTGGTGGCTGGTCGGCCCCACTGCAGCAGATCACCGTGCGGAACAGCGGTTGAGAACGTGGGCCCCGGAGCTAGGCCCAGCTGGGCCACCATCGCGCCGGATCGATTTTGTCAAGGTCCTTAACCTCTCCGAGCCACGGTGTCCCCGCTGGTAAAATGGGGGGTGACAGTGGTACCATCTCACAGGGGGTTGTGAGACGGAAATGAGTTGGGCTGTTAGGGGGGTGCTGGTCCACAGTAAACTCACACACATCTCCGCTCTGACCTCCCGCATGCTGAGTCAGCCGAGGGCTGGGAGGAAGCTGGGCTGTGCTTAAGGGGAACAGGAGGGCTGGGCCTGGCTCACAGAGCTTCTCTTTTCTCTTGACTCACAATCTCTCCCTCACTGGCCACCCCACTCAGAAGAGGGGTCAGAGCAGGGGTGACAGGAAGCTGGGCAGGACCGAGGGAGGCGATGGGATCTTAATAGATAATAATTATAACGGCTCCCATAATGGCGTGGGAGCCCTGTGCTAAGTGTATATGTTCATTTGTAATCTTGTGGGGTTCGTGGCAGCCACCCTCTATTATATGGGAGGGAATGGAGGCCTAGAGAAGTTGCGTAACCTGCTGGAGGGCACGCGGCTCCAAAACTTGGGGGACCGAGTGCTGAGGAGAGGAGAGTGGGGGAGGTGCTAGGATGGCTCTTGCCTCCCTCCAGAATGTACGGAAAACAAATTAAAATCCATCTGTGGCCTCCCTTCTCACTCTCCAGCCCCTAACTCTGGGGAGCTGGGAGGGCACCCGAGTAAGAGTGGGGGAGTACCGTATGCTGCAAGTGAGTCCTACTGGGTCTGCTGAGGTCTCCTGCCCGCCCCTGAGCCAGTCTCTGTGGCCAGGGGGGTGGATGTCCTGGCTGGCCAGGCCTGGCCAGGTGCTCTGCGGGGTGGGTGGAGCAGAGCTGCTTTGCTCTTAGAGAGGCCAAATGGATGTAGGGCAGGCAGGACCCAAGGTGACCATGGTACCTGTTCAGCATCCCCTGGGTGTGGGAGCCAGAGGGTGAGCCATGTGATCCTTCCCCTCCTGGTGCTGGGCGGAGGGTGTGGCCGGAGCGGAGGACCACCCGGCTCCGCTGAGAGGCCAGCTGTCCTGAAGGAAGGACCCTGCACTTGCCCCTCACAGCCCTGAGCTGGGTCAGGACCCCAAAGCTGCTCTCACGGCCCATCCAGGCTGCTGCCCGTGCCCCCTGGAGGAGTCAAGAACATAGAAATGTCTGTGCCATTTGTCCACCACCTGGGGTGGCCCCCTGGCATCCCAGCAAGGACCTGACTCCCCCAGAAGCAGCGGCCCCCAAACAGGAAGCTGCGGGGAGAGGGCCCGGGAGAGAGGCCACTGGTGGCAGCCACAGCAGCGTTGTTTCCCTTTCCCGCTGCTTGGGGGCAGGGCAGGGTCTGGCGCCCCTTCTCTGTCCCCCTACCCTAGTCTGGTCCAGTGCAGGTGCCACGCCAGCCACGGCTGTTTCAGTGAGCACCTACTGTGTACCTGGCATGCTCAGCGCCGGTGCATGAGGAGGTGGGGGCCCGCCTTCAGTCCAGCTGGAAAGAGCACTGCACACAGGTGCCACCTCCCACCCTGTTGCCTGAAGTGTGGCACTGCTGGCTTCTGCCTAGACACGTGAGGGGGCCTGGGAAGTGCAGATCTGTGCCCGCGTAGGGTACCTGTGACTGTATGTTGCAGGCGTGCGTGCCATCTGAGTGTGTGCCTGGGCCGAGTTCTCCTGCCCACTCCTGAGCCAGTTGATGCACATACGTGAGCATCACATATGATGCATGTATGTGCATCTTCATCCATGTGTGAGCCTGTGTCTGATGGGGAGTTATATGTGTATAAGATGTGTCATATCTCATATACAGACACATGTGTCCAGGTGTCTGTTAATGAACTTGCATGTGAGTGTGCAGTATCTATGTACATGCATGCGCATCTAATGACATGCATGCGAGCATGCATGTGCCTATATGTACTGGTGGAGCATGCAAACCCATGTGCACATGCATGTGTCCCATGCCACATGTGTGCAGGAATCATTACATGTGTGAAGCTGGCTTTCCTGGTGTGCGCTAAGTCATGGTGGAGCAGGAAGGCAAAGGTCCCATCTAGGACAGTGGGTGTGAGGGGCCCCAGTCTGCAGGGCTCCCCCAGTCTCCCAGCCAGATCTTCCTCTCCTTGCCTGGCGCAGTGTGGGAATCCACGGCCCTCCTTCGGGTTCTGGGAAGCCAGGGCTGTTTGGGGCTGAGCTGCCAGCTTGGGCTGTGGTGTAATCTGCTAGCCGAGCCCTTTCCGGAGCTGCGAGTTCCTCTGGGCGTGGGCAGGCTGCCCTCTTCAACCTCCCCTGCTTGCCTCGGTGCCTCCCAGAACTCAGGACACACCTCCTGGCCCTGTGGCCTCACCCACAGGAAGTACAGGTTGGGGGGCAGGCCATGGGGGAGGTGTCACGCTGGGCGCCCTGCCCTACACTGGTGGCCCGTTGACTGCTGCTGCACCGAGACCCCCTCGCCGACAGCCCCAGGAACATCGCCTGGACCTGGGGCCCCGCGGCCACAACCATGTTTGGCAGGAAGCGCAGCGTGTCCTTTGGGGGCTTCGGATGGTGGGTGACAGGTTGGGGGTGGTGGAAGGGATGGGGGTGGCTGGCTGTGCAGTCTTGTTGAGCACTGTGGGTGGCTGTGGGTACAGGGACCTCAGGTTATGCCTCAACCCTGGGTCAGTGGGGGGCACTTTTAATGCCAGCTGATGGAGATGGAGGATCCTGGCGGGGGCATCAGACACTATAAGCTTTTCCTCGCCGTCTGTTGGGTATAATCTTCTAGGGAAGTTGGAAGGTTGGAGCTGGAGCCAGTGTATGTGGTGACTGGTTGAATGTGTGTGTGTGTCTGTGTGTGTGTGTGATGTGTTCCCATTTATGTGTAGGCACCTCTGTGATGATTGTGCATGTGTGTGCGTGCCTGAGATTGTGCGTGAAGCGTGTGTCTGTGTGTGAGGTGTGTGCCTGGCTGCGAGGGTGTGTCTATGGGTAAGACCACGTGCATGCCCTTTGTTTCCGAGCTGGTGCCAGTCTGTACCTCTGGCGTTCTGAACCTGTGTGCGTGCTTGTCTGTGCATGTGTGTAACGCTCCCGTCTGTGTCCTCTTTGTGACTGGGCGGCAGAAGGAGCCTGTGGCCTGCTGACCTTGGGGCTGCCTCCTCTCTGCAGGGGGTGAGCTGTGAGAGGAGGGGGCAGGCCTGAATCTCCAGGTCCCTCCCCTCTGTCCCTCCGCCTGGACAGCCAATCCTAGCTCTGTCCCAGCCTGAGCAGCTGCGTCTGTGCTAAGCCTCTTGCCTGGCGCTCTGGGCCACCTCTTGCCTCTAAGTTACTGTCCGGGACAAAGAATAGGCCTTTTCCTCCTCCGCAGGGGCTAGAACGTGGGGAGATGGAGGTCAAAGGCTTGTCTGGTCAGCAGCTGCTGGCAGCGTCTCCTCAGCCGGCGAGCGGGGGTCTAGTGGTTTTCATTATCGGTTTCCTTTCAGCTTCTGGGCCTGGGGCATTGTCAAAGTCAGGTTCCCGCTCTTGTAGAGAGGGTGGCCGGGGGTGTCCTGGTGTAGAAGCTGGGGGGCTATGGGGGGCCCAAGACGTGAGGGAGACCGGGAAGGAGGCCTGGGGGGCTGGGAATGGGGGGGCTCTGTCCTTTGGCTGGTTCCTTGGTCCCATATGCATGCAGCTTTCCGTTTCCCCTTTCCCCTCCCCGAAAGCACTTGGCCTCCCGTCCTCTGGAGGAGGGCCTGTGGGTGCTCCGTGTTTGGCAGGTGAGGACAGAGGAGTTGCCAGGAGTGGCCCAGTGTGGCCCGGTGCCTGCTCATGGGCCTTCCCGACACTCACGCCAAGGGCTGCTGTCCTGAGGCTGGGGTTTGTGTTCAAATCCCTAGTCTGCTTCCTGGTCAGGGACCGTGTGCGAGGCTGGGCGGGGATACATGTAGGGCTGGGCCCCGGCAGTGACACGGTGGAGCAGAGAGAGGGACTGTGCTTGGCACAGCGTAGGGGCTCAGGAGATGCTTACGGAATGATTGAGTGAGGCGTTTTGTCCACTTGGTTGGGGACTTGTTGAGCTGGAGAGAATGGCAGGGCTTCCTGGTAGGCTTGGAGGTTTGGGGTGGGTGTCATCTGGGGATGGCTGTCAGCTGGGAGGGGATATCAGCTGGTTAGGGGCTAATTTACAGCTAGGTGGAGCCTGGTCCACTGCAGACAGTGAGTGCAATCTCGGGGGTGGTTACTTTAAAGCCCCTTTGAATACCAGAGGTAGACCAGAGGTGGGCGTGAATGGGATGGGGAGAAGGTTTTGAACCTGGGGACTTTGGCTTCTGGGAAGGGAAAAGTCCAGTGTCACAGCCACTGCCCCATCTTCTGTCTCAGCCCTGCCAAGGCCAGAGGCCCCGCCCTCCTGGGCCACGCCCCAGCGTGGGAACCCTGTATGGGTCAGGCTGCTGGGAGGTGTGGATGTGGGGAGGACTGGGTGCTGCGACCAGAGTGCGGGCGGGTGGTGAGGGGGTTGGGCTGAGTGGGTGCCACGCCAGCAGTGCAGGTTCAGTGCTGACTCCACCCGGACTCATTGAGGAACTCAGATGGGACACTTCCCTTCTCTGGGTCTCAGTTTCTCCATGTGTAAGTGGGGGCTTTCTGCCTTACCCACAGCACAGCGATGTTGGAAGAATTAAGAGACTCCTTGAGAAAATGTAAAATGTAAGGGCTTATTGTTCAGGGTTACAAAGAACAGGGTTACAGTTCTCTACAGTAGAATCTGGGGATCTGACTCCTGGGTCCAACATACCTTCCAATGGTGGGTTGAATGGGAGAGGAGGAAGGTCGGCATCCCAGAGGGGGTTGGGGGTCAATGAGACCCTAGGGGACCAGTTATGGAAGCCCCAAGGATGGGGTCCAGGAGGCATGTGGAGACGAAGCTGGAGGGACTTGGGCCAGGAGCCATGGGGCGTGGCTTGTTTCCGCTATTGGGAACTGACATAAAAAGGTGCTGGGAAAACAAAGCTTTTGAGGTGTCCCACGGGCCCTTCCGGAACACCCCAAAGTGATTCCCAGGTCGAGACTCTTACTTATAATTTAAATTTTAGGAAGTTTGTCAAAATATATCAAGAGGTTTAGACATTTGACTAAATAGGATCATAAGTCATGATGAAGCAATCCTTAATCATCCATTTAACCAAAGTGGCAATGAAAGATTTCAAGGAAAACACAGAAGTTGACATAATTGTTAGCAAAATTTAGTTCTTACTATTGAGGAGATTCAGTTTTTTTTTAATCAAGGACCCAATTAAGACAACATAAAACATAAATTCTTTTGACAAAATATCGAATCTTTGCTCTCGAGGCAGAAATTTTTTTCACAGTATCAGTAGCAGACCCATAGTCCTTTTAGCAGAGAGAGAAAACCAAACTCTAATTTTGCTTCCGCTTACTTTTGATACCTTGCTTACCTTGGTTCACAGTAGTCTTCCCAGATAAGAAACGAAGGTTGCACAGTAAGAAGCTCAGGACATATTGGGGATCTTGAGGAGAGGCATTAACCCCAAGTCTATAGGTACTGCTGGCGAAGTCTGATGGCAAGAACATGGCTTATCTTCTTAGCCTCAAGAGGACGTTTAACATTCATTGTGAAGATTCCTGAAAAATTCCTGCACAGCAGATTTAGAAGAGCCTGTGTGGTTGACAGTATTCTTGCTGGACTTAGGCAAATAATCAGGCCAAGTTTATTGAAACTAGACTTATGTTGCAAATAAATTAGTCTGAATTTGGCTGTTTGTTTTTGATAAAAATGAGCGTCGTCTTAGAGAGAAGATGGTTCCAGGAGAAACTGTAATATACTTTTGTGGATATTCGGTTCTAGTGCTGTTCATTGTCTTTGCAGTTAAAATTTTTTTTCTACCTGTAAACTGGCCTGGATCCTGAATTTTTCTAGTTTTCTTAAGTACTTGGCTGCAGCTCTCCAAACTAGCATTTTCACTCTCCCATCCATTGGAAACACGAAACGAACACTGCCTGTTTCCCAAGGCCATGCGAGCTCAGGTGGGACAGCTTGATGGAGACGTCAGAGAAATCACCACAACAGCTCCACTCTGGACACTGTTCTAGCTGCAAAAGGTCACCAGAGACCCTCTCACTGAGGCCAGGAGGCTCTATCAGACTATGGCTGTCACTCCGTCGGAAGAGGATTAGAGACAGACATCTAGAAGTCTTGGTTACCCTGCTTTCAAACCTAGAAACCAGGATTACAGTCTGCTCCAATCATTAACCTTTGTTTTGCTTTTGTTTCCATAGAAATGCCTCTTATTATATACTAGAGGCCCAGTGCACAAAAATTTGTGCACTGGGGTGGGGGGGGATCCCCTCAGCCTGGTCTGTGCCGGTCTCCCAGCGGGGGACCCTCAGGGGATGTCCACCTGCCAGTTTAGGCCTGCTCCCCCGGGAGGGGATTGGGCCTAAGCTGGCAGTCAGACATCCCTCAGGGAGCCCTCTAAGCCATTAGTCGGACATCCTTAGCATCGCTGTGCTGGCCAGCCATGAGCCAGCTTCTGGCTGAGCCATGTTCCTCCTGTGGAAGTGCACTGACCACAAGGGGGCACCTCCTGCATTG
Organism: Myotis davidii; assembly: GCF_000327345.1. NCBI lineage: Eukaryota > Metazoa > Chordata > Mammalia > Chiroptera > Vespertilionidae > Myotis > Myotis davidii. Next base: position 4,229,605 of record NW_006294069.1, read on the forward strand.
AGCGTCTGCCCCCTGGTAGTCAGTACGCGTCATAGTGACTGGTTGTTCTGCTGTTAGGGTCAATTTGCATATTACCCTTTTATTATATAGGATTTGATTGCTTGCAAAAAAATTAAAAAAGGGTGCTGGGAGTTCACTCAGAATGAAAGGATCCTTCCCCCAGCTTGGTGCTGATTTGTGATTGCTGGGACCTCCCTTAAAAGCTTTTAGGAGCACCCCGTCTGAACTTTCCCCTCTGAACTTCCACCACATGGCCCTGAGACCACTCTCCTGCCCCCAATGGCCCCAGAAGTCAAGTATATGGGAAGAAGCTTGTGGCAGATCTGAGCTGGATGGACCAGGGTGGCTGAAAGAACTTTCCAGGGTTTTAAGCATCTTGTAGGTGTGGTGATTTTGGTGGCACTGATGGTGTTACTGATGCAGTGGTGACACTGATGGGGTGGTGAGATTGATGATGATGATGGTGACACTGATGGTGATGGTGACATTGATGGTGATGGTGGGGGACACTGGTAGGGGTGGTGACACTGGTGATGGTGACATTGATGGTGATGGTGGGGGACACTGGTAGGGGTGGTGACACTGGTGATGGTGACATTGATGGTGATGGTGGGGGACACTGGTAGGGGTGGTGACACTGGTGATGGTGGTGACACTGGTGGTGGTGGTGACACTGGTGATGGTGGTGACACTGTTAGTGATGGTGACATTGATGGTGATGGTGGGGGACACTGGTAGTGGTGGTGACACTGGTGATGGTGGTGACACTGGTAATGGTGGTGACACTGATGGGGTGGTGACACTGATAGTGGTGGTGACACTGGTAGTGGTGGTGACACTAGTGATGGTGGTGACACTGATGGGGTGGTGATACTGGTGGTGGTGGTGACACTGGTAGTGGTGGTGACACTGGTGATGGTGGTGACACTGATGGGGTGGTGACACTGGTAGTGGTGGTGACACTGGTGGTGGTGATGGTGACAGTAGTGGTTGTGACCCCTAAACAAGAGGAGACACCAGCAGTGGCGATCTTGCCTACCTTCCTGTCTCTGGGGAGAGAAAGGGGCCTCTTTCCCAGCCATAAGGGCTGACATATGTGGAGGGTAAAAATAGAAGCTGAGCAGCGCTGCCTTGCCTTCCAGAGAGGCGCAGGCTGGGCAGAGGCGCTGGCTGCCAGGACAGTCTGCCGCAAACGTGCTCTTCCCTGTGCTGAGCTCCTGCCCGTCACCTGGAGCCTGCAGTCGGGGCTGTCCCAGGAGGGGAGCCTGTCTCCTTGGCTGGACTGGCAGTTCCCAGAGCAGGAGGGTCCTTGGTGCTGGAGGTATGGGGGGGGGGTGCTGGCATCTTTTCAAAGCAGAATCCTAGGAAGTACCGATGTGCTGAATGTCCAGTTGCCAGTGACTGGTGGATCTAGGTTTCAGAGTCTTCTTGTGGAATGGGGCGATGAAGGGAGAGGCTGCCCAAAGTGCTTACTACCCCTGGGTCTGGCGTCGGATACCTGGCTTCAGGCTGGGACATTGACTTTACCCTTCTGAGCCTCAGTTTCCTGACCTCTAAAATGGAGAGAATAACTGGACCCGCTTCATAGGATTCTGTGTGGCTCCAGCCCTCCCAGAGCTCACCGCCCTCCCTGCGGGGCTGGAGGAGAACTCCTTCCGGAGCAGCTGTCCCTGCAGCGCCGTCCGTCTGGTGGTCTGGACCGACCCAGGGACCTCTCGCCTGCAGGTGCTATGGGGGAGCCTTCAGTCCTGGCACTGACCGAAGCCCTTGCTTTTCTCTTGGCAGGATCGACAAGACCATGCTGGCAGGCCTGAAGGTCAAGTAAGTAGCCACTTCCTGTTATGTAGAGGTCAGAGATGAGGGCAAACCAGAGCTCTTCTGGGCCCCTGGTTTCCCCGTAAGTTGTGGGAAACATGGGTGGGGCTGTTGCATTTGTCACGCTCTCCTCCTCAGTCTGGGGGCCTCTGGCCTGGAGGAGGCTGGTCAGGCGCTTGCTCCCTGGGGTACCTGGGTAGCAGACGCTGGAAAGGTAGCCGCGGCACCAGAGTGGTGGGACTGACTGTGTCTAGCGCCGTGACCTTTAGCCGACAGCTTAGGGGTGTAAGAAAGAGAAATGCATTTTCTCCCTCCGTAGTTTTTATGTGAAGCCCTAGTCCTATGGGCTGTCTGTCTGGCATGCCCACCCACCTAAAAACGGTGCCGTGTAATCCTAGGACAGCATGAAACACCCCGGTGTGTGTGTGAGCAGTACGTTACTGAGTCATCCGGTACCAGATGGCGCCATGCTGGGCGGCCTGGCCCTGGGGCTCTGAGGCTTCCAACACCAGATTCTGGGACTGGGAATTATCTGCTCCGTTTACCATGCGTGTCTGCCTGTCTGTCTGGGAAGCCCTGAGTAGACACACCTCTCGGCTCGAACCTCCCACTGCTTCTCCTCGCCGCTGTTGTTCCTTTTCTCGCCATATTTCTGGCCCAGCAATCTTGTCTGCGTCCTGGTCCTCTTTCCCCCAGGCGACTTCAACAAAAGTCACTTCCACCTGCATCCCTCCTTTGGGCAATGAGTACTAACCCGTCACCTGCCCCAACGGAGTGAATTGAAAATGAGGGAAATTCTAGGAGGGGAAAATAGCATTGGTCATTAGCTCAAAATACTATCCTGCGGCATGGGAATCAGCTCACGCATGAGACGTCCCCCCTTTCAAGGCAGCTCCTTCTGCCTACAACTCCCGCATCTTAGCTGGAAGGTTTCCCAGGCCAGCCTTCCTCTGCCCTGCCGTTCAGTTGCCAGCACTGCTTGTGTATGCCCTGGGTACAGGTCTCTGGGCAAAGCACAGCCAGTCTTGAGGGTTGGCATATGAAGCGGTAAAAAATGAGGCCTCCCACAAAAATGAGGTTTTGTTCAGAAGGGTGAGGGTGGGCAGTTAGGGCAGGGATGCATGGCAGACTGTTCCTGCCCTCGGAGAGCTGTTAGTCTCTTTGTAGAGTTGATGTCAGAGGTGCAGTGGGAGCAGTCAGTCCTGGAAGACTGGCAGGAGGAGGTGGCTTATTTAAGAAATATATTTTTATTGATTTCAGAGAGAAAAGGAGAGGGAGAGACAGATAGAAACATCGATGATGAGAGAGAATCATTGATAGGCTGCCTCCTGCCCACCCCGCACTGGGGATCGAACCTGCAGCCCAGGCATGTGCCCTGACCGGGATTCGGACTGTGATTTTCTGGTTCATAGGTCAACGCTCAACCACTGAGCCACGCTGTCTGGGCAAGGGGGTGTCTTCTAAAGCAGCTTTTAAAGATGGTTCTGGGCAATGGGCCCCGCAGTGCATGTACATGGGATGCACATCGTACAGCCCAGTGTTCAGGGCCAGTCACTCTCAGGCATGGCACAACTCCTCTGGACTTCAGTTTCTGTGGCCTTTGTCCAAAGAGCACGACAGTGGCCTTCCTAGAGCTCCTTATCTGCCTATTGAATGAGATATGTGGCATGAAGTAGAGATATTAAGGCAGAGGTCCTCAAACTTTTTAAACAGTGGGCCAGTTCACTGTCCCTCAGACCATTGGAGGGCCGGACTATAGTTTAAAAAAAACAACTATGAACAAATTCCTATGCACACTGCACATATCTTATTTTGAAGTAAAAAAACAAAACGGGAACAAATACCATATTTGTATTTGCATGTGGCCCGCGGGCCGTCGTTTGAGGACCCTTGTACTAAGGGGTGTAGAGTGGTACGCGTCTATTTTGTGGTGCTGTCTTGTGACATCTTGTTCATTTTCACAAGCATAAATCGAGGGCATGTTTGCTTTAACTGGTGAAGATGATATATGTAACCTGGAAAGGGACTAGTTACAAGGTGCAGTGAAGGGCTGGGGTCAAGGGCCGTTGCTAAGATTGGGATCTCAGTGGGTTTTTTGGGCACTTGGGGGACAGTCTGAGGGCTTAGGCCCTGGAGAGGTGGTGTTGAGGTGGTTGTTTGAGATAGTGTGTAGGACCATGTTCCTGCTGTACTTGGTTATGATTCTTTTGATTGTAAGAAACAAAACCTAGTTTAATCTGGTTAAGCAAAAGATGGAAATTAAAAAAAGTATTTTTATTGATTTCAGAGAGGAAGGGAGAGGGAGAGACAGATAGAAACATCAATGATGAGAGAGAATCATTGTTTGGCTGCCTCCTGCATGCCCCCTATTGGGGATTAAGCCCACAACCCAGGCATGTGCCCTTGACTGGAATAGAACCTGGGACCCTTCAGTCTGCAGGCCAACGCTCTATCCCCTGAGCCAAACTAGCTAGGGCAAAGATGGAATTTATGGAAAAGATTCCAGGGTGCCTGAGGGAACCCAGGGGGAGGAGAGGGAGTAGAGGTTGGGAAGGGCTGAACGGGAACTGGAAACCCATCCCCATCAAATCCTAGCTGGCTTCTTTGCAGAAGTTGATAAACTGATCCTAAAATGCATATGGAAATTCAAGGATAATCTTAAAAAAGAATAATATGATTTTAAAAATTACTGCAAAGCTATAGTAATCAAGACAGTTTGGTACTGGCACAAGGATAGACATCCAGATCAATAGAATAGAATTCCAAGTCCAGAAATAAACTCTCATATTTGTGGTCAATTGATTGTCAGTGAGTGTGTCATGACAATTCAATGGAGAAGAATAGTCTTTCCACAAATGGTGTTGGGACAACTGATAGCCCCATGCAATAGAATGAAACTGAGCCCTTCGCTCACACCATATACAAAAATGAACTCAAAATGGATCAAAAACCTAAATGTAAGAGCTAAAACTAAAAACTCTTAGCAGAAACATAGATGAAAATAGTTGTGACCTTAAATAAGCCATTGGTTTTTTTTTTTAGATGTGACACCAAAAACACAAGCAACAACAATAATAACAAATCGATACATTGAACTTCATTAAAATGAAGAACTTTTGTGTTATAAAGGACGCCATTAAGAAAGTGAAAAGACGACCCACAGAATGGGTGAAAATATTTGCAAATCACATATAGGAGCTTGTGCCTAAAATACATAAAGAACTCTCATAGCTCAATAATACAAAGACAACCCAATTAAGAAACGGGCAAAGGATCTGAAGAGACCTTTTCCCAAAGGAGATCTGTACGTGGACAATGAGCACATGAAAAGATGCTCAACATCATCAGCCTTCAGGGACACGCAAGTCAAAGCCACAGTGAGATACTGCTTCACACCCACTCAAATGACTGTAATAAAAAAGACATAATAACAGGTGTTGGTGAGGATGTGGAGAAATCGCCGCCCTTATCCGTTGCTGGTGGCAGTGTAAAACGGTGCAGCTGCTTTGGGAAACAATAAGGTAGTTTCTCAAAAGGTTAAACATAGGATTATCATCAGACCAGCAACTCCATTTTTAAATATAGATCCAAGAGAAATGAAACTGTATGTTCATGCAGAAACTTGTACACGATTGTTCATAGCAGCATGATTAATAGCAGCCCAAAGTGAAAACAACCCAAATGTTCATCAGCAGATGAATGGCTAAACAAAAAATGGCATATCTATGCAATGGCATATTATTTGGCCATAAGAAGGAATTAAGTACTGCTACATGCTGCAATGTAGATGAGATGACTGTCACCCAGGACTGGCTGCCGTGGGGCTGGGTGAGCACGGAGTTGGCTCAGTGCAGCCTGTCTCCATTGCTAGGGGCACAGTGTCATGCACAGGCCTAATGATGGAGAAATCTAGAACCTCTGCCTTGTAGAAATGGCATCTCTGAATAGAGAGAAAGCTTGTGATGGAGCCCAGAGGGGACTGTCCTATTACGTCTTCCTCAGGAGAGGGGCGGAGAGGGCCGGGAGGAGCCGTCTTCCCCACAGCCTGGCTGGGCAGCATTTCAGCTGTCATGTGGTTTGGCCAGAAGACGGCACCACACAGTCACCCTTACTGTAGCTTTCAGATTCCACCAGCTCAGAATTCAGAATCCAATTAGAAATGAGGTGAGCACATAGGGCAGGAGCAGACCCTCTGGGGGCCCTGATGGCAGCTGCTGGAGCCACTGTCTACGCAGGATTGGGGAACAGGAGTTTTTGTTGCTCCTAGAAAGCTCAGATTTCATGCCATGTCACAGGCTTTTACACTCAGGGCTTCCGTTGCCATTCTGTGAGAATGATGCATAGATGATTACCTCTGCGGACACCTGCTTCTCCTGGTTCTCTCGGTGTTGTTAGCAAGGTCACCTGCTCATGTTGGGGGGCGAGAGCAGAGGCAGGCAGGGCCCAGTGTCATGCATCTAGTCTGTGCATCAGCTCTCCAGCCTTCTTTCCAGAAAGCCCATCCCTCCACAGTCTACCCCTCAGTCCCAGTTTAATGGCTTTTTCATGTGCTGGTTGAGGGCCATGATCACCAGTCCATCTTCCACCAGCTCTTTGTTTACTGTGGATTACAAGGATCCTTGAGGCGCCACAACGATGTTCTAGAACCTTCTGGGAATGCTCCATCTTAGTCAACTCCTCTCTTATACACCTAGGACATGTACTGAGAGTTTGCTGGGGGGTTGTTAAGGAGAGCTTGATTTTTTTGGGGGGTGGGGGTTTGGAAGGGTGAAAGGCTGAATCAGTTCAGCTCCCATTTACCTGGCACCTACATTCCAAGCCCAGTGGCAGGCCCCAGGACTGTGGGGAAGCAAAGATGAAGAAGACAGTCTCTGCTATGAATCCTACATCCCCGCGGGGAGACAGCCATGTAGACAGACAGTCCCAATGGAATGTGACAGGTGCGAACAGAGATGCTCTCAGAGAGGATGGAGGGGGCTTCCTGGAGTCTTGGTGCTGCCCGGCTGTCTCCAAGGGTGAGTGAGGTCAGGCCGGAGAAGAGAGGCACTCCCCAGCAGCAATGCACCAGGCAGGGGGCAGGAGGGATCTGGGTGCGGTTATTATTATCAGACCGAAAGCGGGTGAGAGTGCCGGGACAGGAGGGGCTATGCCGAGGAGCGTAGGAGGGCTGGGTGGAGGCCTGGGCTGGCTTCTCGGGGTGTCCCCGGGCCAGCGAAGGGTTTAAGCTGGAGAATAATGTGGCCACATTTGAATCTGGGAGCCCCCGACTGCCCTCTGCCAACCATTGGAGAGCTTGGAGGCCAGGGCAGGGGCTGTGGGGTTGGAGAGAGTGGACCGATTGGGAAGCTATCGAGGTGGTGGAGTCCCCCACCTGGAGCTGGTTTGGGTGTGGGAGGTGAGGGCACGGGAAGTCAAGGTGAAGACTGTCGAGTTTCCGAGTGAGCCCTTGGGTGGAGCTCTTGGTCCCATCTACGGAGACTGAATATACAATCTCTGTTCCTTTTTTGCTACTATAACCTCCTGTGTGGCTGGCTTAGATCCTGACCCTTATACCTACCTCCTTGCCCCACCCCCCTAGAAGGGGACAGAGGAGGGGACGCAGGCAGGCAGAGCTGGTGGGGGTCCTGGACTCTGGCCCTGCCCTGCTTGGCTCCTGGAGTGCCTTTGGCAGGCGAGCTCCCGGTCAGTAGTGGCTGCCCTTGAAACTGACAGCTGGCCAGACTGGGCCCTCAGGGAACCCACTTCCAGACACATTCCAGGTGGGGCCAAGGGGGAAAGTCGGTTTCTGTCCAAGTATCAGGCCCTGGTCCATTGGTTTCTTTAGGATGGGCCTTGAGCCTGAGAACAGTGTTGGCGTGTGAAGGCGTGTGTAGGCATGTGGTATGCTTGCCTGTGCAGGTGGACATGAGCTTTGAGGGCCCATGTGGGTGATTGTGTGGTGCCTTTTTTGGCTTTAGTGAGTTCCTATGGTAACCACGAACATGTCTGTTTTGGGATCTGGCGTCCGCGGGGCGTGAGTAGCTACAGGGAGAAGCAAGGAGGGCGGGTGCTTAGCCGGCAGTTGGGCTGTGGCCTGATTTCATTGCCAGGCACAGGGGAAGCCCTGGAGGGGCCACTGCCAGGCAGCAAGGGCGGCGAATTCCAGGGACTTGTGCGCTCCTGGCCCGCATCCCAGCCAGTCCCCGACATGCCCAGGAAGCCCTGGTGAGTCCGGGTTCTGATTTCTTGATGGACAAAGCTCCCTGGGTCTTTACCAGGTCTGTTGGGTATCTGCTGATGGGCAGGCAGGGAGCCAGCTGGCCGCTCTGCCCAGTAGGTGTTGGGCTTTGGGCTCAGATGGGCGTGGGACTGCGGGCAGGGGGCTCCGCTCACCCTGAGGCCCTGTGTGATCGCATCCCTGTGCTGCAGAGCTGAGTGGTACTTGTTGATCCCATGGGACAGGGCTGACTGTTGCTGTGGGAGACAAAGGCAGGGGTGCAGGAGAACAGCATGCGGAGGGGCAGCCTGAGGCCGGCAGCCCGGGGTCACCGGTCCTTCAGCTCCCCAAGCTCCCCGAAGGAGCCCTGTGGACCCCAGGTCTCCGGCCGTGCACCGGCTTCTCCGCAGGTCTCACTCGGCCCAGAGGCCTGCTGTCCTCGCCCGGATGGGAAGACTCAGGCCCGTGGAGAAGAGGGCTCACTGGGTGCTGGATCTGGCCAGGGCTGGGAAGAATGGCTCCCACTGGGCTTTGGGGAGTGGCTCTGACTCCCACATCTGCATCCCTGTGCTTCCGGTTCACACGCGTAGACCCTCGGGTGCGTCAGGATCCACCTGGCCTGTCAGCATCCACCCCGGCAGCACTCAGAGGTGTCTGGGAGTGTGTGTGGGGTGCTTGTTTTTACTCCTTCCTCCTGCTGCTCCTCTAAGGCTGGGACCCGGGTGTGGGGAGGGGTGGGTGTGGAGGGGGTGCTGGGCATTGGGCCTCTTCTGAGATGGGTGTGGGACAGCGGGCAGGAGGCTCTGTTTTCCTGGGGCCCAGCTGCTCCCTCTGCCTCTGGGGCCTTGGGAGAGGCGGTGTTGGGACAGGGTGGGCAAGCCCAGTGGACATGAGGATGGACAGCTAGAGGTCATGGGCCTCAACCTCCCTGTTCACAGAGCAGCGCCGGAGACCCCAGGCGGGGACTGCTCACTGGAGGGCGCAGCACGGAGGCGGTGGGTGTGGGATCAGCAGCTCTTCTCTCTGAGCGGCGCCTGGCCCCTTCCTGCTCCTCCTCGGCCTCCATCTCCGCAGCTTCCTGGCAGAGGACCTCATCTTTTCTTCTGAAGACAGACCTGTTGTCTGCAAGGATCTGTCGGGCCCGAGCACCACCGTGGTGAGGCCCCGGGCGCTGGCGAGCAGCCTCGGTGCTCTGCTGAGCGCCACCTGTCTCACCAGGCCTTCCTCTGTGCCAGAGAAGCTGAACATTTGGAGTTTTAGCCAAATCTTGACAATTAACTCAAGAATGAAAAAAACAAAGCCCTATGTGGCCTCTCCTGCAGGCCCGGGTCCGCCCCTGGGGTCGCCAGCGTGCCACCTTGCTCCCATGCGCCCGGCATCCCTCTCGGGTCCCAGCTCCCTCTCCCCCTGGCGACTCCCCAGTCCCTCTCCCCAGTCACCCCTCCCCTGGTGCTCTCGTTCCTCAGCTGCTGACTGGTCACTTCCTGCTCTGTCCCCAGATTGGACTCACCCCTACTGAACCTTTTCACTCTTCCAAATCTAGTTCTTTCTCTCTCAGTGGGTTGCCATGGGGTTTGGTCCCCTCCCGCCCTCCTCCCGGTTTAGGCCCATTATCTCCTGCCCAGACGGTGACGAAGGCAGTCTCCTCAGCCTCCTCCTCGGGGCTGGCCAGCTCTGACTAATTCATCATCCCCAGGCCGGCTCCGGCGCTGTCCTCCCTGCTCCGAGGAGGCCCGACCTGCCGCGCCCACCGCAGACTTTGTTCTGGCTGATTCCCCACAGGCTTGTCCCTCAGACCCTGGTGTGCGGACGGATGGCGCCACTCCCTGTCGGCCGGCTGCGCAGGCTTTGGTGGCGTTGACTCCCCAGTGGCTTCTCTTTCCGGCATTGGCATCACTCCCTGTCTTTGGTCCACACCAGATAGTTTGAGCCTCTCCCCTCCCCCTCCCCCAAGCAGCAGCTTCCACACCTTCCTGTCCCTTGCTGTCACCCAGGAGGCTTTGTACAAGGCCTGGTGCCCAGGGTGCACTCATTCCAGAACTGGAAGACAGAATGTCCGGGGTAGGACCAGCGTCAGTGCCGTTTAAAGGTCCCGTCTGCGTAGGGGATGCCGGCAACCTCCCGCCTAGCTGTGATAATAAAAAGTGTCTCCAGACGTTGCCATTTTGGGGGCAAATGTAAAAGCTCCCCCACCCCCCCCGAGAACGCCGAGAACAGGCCAGGTTCACCTTGTCAGCATTCTAAAATATGCACCCACCGTGAGTCCATCTTAGCGGCCAGGCAGCACGTGTTGAAATCCTGACTCTACCAGCTGGGTGACCTTCGGCAAGGTACCTGACCTCTCTGTGCCTCAGCACAACTCTAGTTTTTCTCTTTCTCGTCTTTATTTCTTATAACGGAGTCTCCTCTTAGCCTTTGGCTCCAGCTCGATGATGTGACGTGCTTTCTGGTACTTCGTTTTCCGGCACCTTTCAGCCTGGACATCTCTGCTTGTGCTGTTTCCTGGCGTGAAGTGCCCTTACTTCTTCCTCCTCCATCAGCACCACTGTGCCCATCCTTCCAGGACCAGCCTCGAGGCTGCCTCCTCTATGAGCACCTCCTTCTCCACGCTCCCGGAGCAGCCAGAACCTCGGGGCTCACTAGCTCTTCCTGCCTTAGGGTGTCCTTCTCCCCTTGAGGTCAGAGGCCGTGGGAGCCTGCAGTGGTTCTCAACCTTCCTCATGCCGCGACACTTTAATACAGTTCCTCATGTGGTGGTGACCCCCAATTTCATTGTTACAAATTGAACATAATTAAAGCATAGTGATTCATCACAAAAACAAGATGTAATTATATATGTGTTTCCCGATGGTCTTAGGCGCCCCCCTGTGAAGGGGTCGCGACCCACAGGTTGAGAACCGCTGCCTAGGGCGCCCCGTCCAGGCTGCACCACTGTTCTGTTGTGCAGGTGAGGTGCTGACCCCTCCCAGCTTGGGCCGCGCTGTGAACCGGCAGGTTACCGCAGCGTCACCTTTCACCCCACGCCCAGCTCATTCTGAGAGGGTGGGGTGGGCGGAAATCCGTGCCTGGCAGGCCACAAAGCCACATAACTGACTTTCGGAGCCCTGCCCTGGGGTGTGTGTGTGTGACACGGCAGTCCTTGCTACCTTCTTGGTTGTCTTGCCACTAGCAGATGCCATTGGGAATCGAGGAACTTTGGGCTCTAGACTCTCCCAGGCCCACTATGGGCCCAAGAACAGGACTCATAGGGACATAGGACAGCCCTGTCCCTACCCTGCCATGCCCCGTCCAGACCCCGTCAGCCCAGCCCAGACTGGCCCAGTGACTCCCCCCCTTTCCCCCGCCCTGGGTGCAGTGCAGACCCACGCTGGGGACGCAGCTTCCTCAGGCCTGGGTGGGGCCAGGAAACCTGTGTGTTATCAGGGCCAGAGTGGGTACCTCTGAGGCAGCTGGGTGTGCAGCTGTTTGGGAACCGGTGACCTTTAAAGCGCTCTCTCCCCACAGTACAGGTTCAGTGGTTGGGTTCATGTGGTCTGGGTGACCTCAGGCAAGTTACACATCCTCTCTGTGCCTCAGTTGTTCTATCTGGGAATAATAATAGTGCCTCCATGTAGATACTATTGTTGTGAAGTTTAAAGGAGGTAATCCAGGGGAAGCATGGAGCACAGTGCCTGGTACATAAGGCTCGGTAAATGTCACCGGCCTTACTATGTCTCATATTAGTAATAACAGTGCTGGGCTGTGTGGACACATGTAACCACGTGACACACCCGCCTGCCTGCAAGCATACCCACCCCGGCAAACTGGAACGATGGGCACCCAGACCCAGGCCTACTGCCGAGCACAGACATGTGCAGGTGGCGGTATGACTGTAGGCGCACACGTGAACATGCGGTTACTCGATAAATATATCAGGAGGGCAGACGTGTTTGTGTGTGTGTGTGTGTGTGTGTGTGTGTGTGTGTGTGTGTGTGTGTGAAGCCTGTGGATATGGGCTTTTATTTTATTCACACTCTGACATTATTCCTAGAGTTAGCAGCACCTGGGCTGAGCTCTGGGAGCCCAAGATGCCCCTTGTTTCCATAGCAACCACAATGCAGTAAAAATAGGAGGCAGAGGGAAGAGGCTGGAAAGGCCTGAGCTGCTGGGAGGGGCGCCCCCGCCCGCCACGGCCTGTTTCCACATCCTGGGCAGACAGGCCCTCGTGGTGTTTGTTTGATTTTTACAATAACAACACGGCAAACCTCTGAGGACTGATGACTCAGAACCGACAGTTGTTAACATTCTGTTGCATTTTCACCAAACCTTGAAAAAATTGTGGTACAATATACACAACGTAAAATGTGCTATTTTAACCATTTTTAAGTGTACCATTTAGTGGCATTAAGTCTATTTATAATATTGCACCTCTGTCACCACTCTTCATTTCTAGAACTTTTTCATTATTCCTGAGTCTGTGTCCATCAAACACTAACGCCAATTTCTCCCACCTCGGCAACCACCGTTCTACTTTCTGTTTCTGTGAATTTGGTTCTTCCAGGAACCTCAGAGAAGTGGAATCCTGCAGTATCTGCCCTTTTGTGACTGGTGTGTTTCACTTAGCATAATGTCAAGGTTCATCCATGTTGTAGCATGTGTCAGAATGCCCTTCCTGTTTTTAAAATATATTTTTATTCATTTCAGAGAGGAAGCTTAGAGGGAGAGAGAGAGAGAGAAACATCAATGAGACTCATTGATCGGCTGCCTCCTGCACTGCCCCCTACTGGGGACTGAGCCTGCAACTCAGACGTGTGCCCTGACCTGGAATCAAACCGTGATCTCCTGATTCATTAGTCAACACTCAACCACTGAGCCACACGGGCTGCGCAGAATGTCCTTCCTTTTTAAGGTTGAATACAATTCCATTGTCTGGACATACCACATCTGTTTATCCATTCATCTGGGGGTGGACATGATTTGCTCCCACCTTTTGGCTGTTGTGAATAATAATGCCATGAACGTGTGTGCACAAATATCTTTTTGAGACCCTGCTTTCAGTTCAATTGGGTATATATATTAACAGAAGCTGAATTACTGGATCACATGGTAATTCTATATGTAACTTTTTGAGCCTTATTTTTAAATAAAAGAAATAAAACATCATAAATTCAGGTTCCTGCAGTCACTCCTTTTTGGTCCTGTTACCCTGTGTCCCCATCCATAGAGGTGCACAGGAATTGGTGTGTTCCCTCAGTCCATGTTTTCAGCACTTGTGCATCTACAGATAAGTGTCTAGAAACACTGTCTAGCCCTCTGTGTGTATTAAAAATCTACATGCATGATGTCCTTCTGAATCTATGTGAGTGTCATGAGGGTGTTCTGGCATCAGACTGCTGGGGTTCAGGTCTTGGCTCCGCCACTTACCAGCAGTGAGACCTCAGGCAGGTTACTTAATTTCTCTGCACCTCAGTTTACTCATCTGTAAAATGGGAATGATAGTAATACCGGAAACCTTCTGGCGGGGTTATTTTGGGGACTATGTAAGCTTATCAATGCCAAGCGTCAGAACAGCGTGGGGACGGAGAGTGCACTCGATGTGAGCGTCGGTACCCTTACAGTCCTGCCTTTGTGCCCCTCCACATGGATTTTGGAATCTGTCCAGGGTGTCGAGTTCCTTCTTTTTAATTGCCATGTAGCATTTATTTGTACAAACATATCACATTTCCCCCCTTATGGTCACGTGGGGAGGGCCCGGGAGCCGGGGCTGCTGGGTCCCAGCTAGGCCAGATGCAGCCAATTGCCCTTCAGAGACGGTTGACCATTTTTACTCCTACCGGGGTGTGTGATTTAGTTTTCACATTGATTTGACTGACCAGAGCACATGTTGTTTTATTCTTTAGTCTCAACTCTGAAGAAGCGAATGAATGCCCCCTGGAGTCTCTCTCCACAGGCCCCGGCTGGATGTGCCTGCTCTTCTTTTCTCTGCCTGTATCGCACGCATTCCCCATATTGGTGCAGTCTTTTATCCCCCTTTTAAAAATAGCTTTTTAAAAATCTGATTATAAAAATAGTGCATGCTCTCCGTGGAAGATTTAGAAAATATGTACAAATATTGAGATAAAAAACAAACAAACCAACCCATGGCTCACTGCCCCAAAATGTCATCATTTTGATGTGTTTCTTTACAAGTCATTTTGTATTTTTTAGTTTCATTTAAAAACTTATTACATAATGACATTTCATCACCATTAAATATTCTTTAAAAACATGATTAAAAAATTGTATATCATCATTATGATGTTCCATAATTTATTTACCCATTGCTTTATTTTGAGATATTATGGTTGTTTATAATTTCAGACTATTAATAATGCTGCAAAAACATCCTAGAGTATAGATCTTTGTATGGATCTTTGATTATTTCTTTTGGCTACCACCAAAGATGGTAGCCAAATTTATTTTTAAAAATTTTTGAGAAAATATTTATTTTTTGAGAAAATATTTCTTAATGACTGTTGCCTATTTGGATGTTCATATTTTTCTTGTTGATTCATTAGAGCTCCCTTTTAATTAAAGCCCTGAACCCTTTGCCATTTATCTTTTTATTTCCAAATAATCTTTCTCTTTACCCTTTGCCAATAAATTTGACTCTGTTGTTGTTTTTTTTTTTTAAAATATATTTTATTGATTTTTTACAGAGAGGAAGGGAGAGAGATAGAGAGTCAGAGACATCGATCAGCTGCCTCCTGCACACCTCCCACTGGGGATGTGCCCGCAACCAAGGTACATGCCCTTGACCGGAATCGAACCTGGGACCTTTCAGTCCGCAGGCCGACGCTCTATCCACTGAGCCAAACCGGTTTCGGCGACTCTGTTGTTTTTTAATGCAAAGGTTTTAAATTTTAAGAGAGTAAACTGCCTATCTTTTCATTTGTGACTTCTCTTGTTACTTTTATGCAGAGAAAAGTCCTTTTCCACCCAGAAAGTTGATGATTTCCTATATCTCCTTTTATTTATATTTTTAACAATTTCATCGCCTTTTCACATTTAACTCTTTAATCCATTTGGAATTTAGTTTGGAGGAAGATGAGAAATGAAATGATAATTTTATTTTTTTCCAAATAATCAGGCAGTTGTTCCAGCGCTGCACTTTAATTTTCAATTTCTACCACTGAGTTCTTACAGATCCAAAGATGTATGTCTGGGCTTCTGTTCGATTCCGTTGACCTATCTGTGACTCTTGCAAAGGCTCTGAGGTGAAAAAGAGCAAAGTTTGCCTGAATATTGGATAAGGCTGGAGTCTCAGAAGAGTGAGGATTCAGGTTCAATGGGTGGTGGTGGGCTGGTGGGCTGTGGTGATGGGCCTTGAAGGTCAGACTTCAGAGTGTGTGTTCATTTATTGGGGAGATAGTTGGAGGTTTTCAGTAGAGGCATGGAGGGACTCCATCTGACTTTATAGGAGGACCACTGTGCTGCTAGTGTAGACCCAACGGGACCTTGTGGAGGTGGATGGACAAGGACCAGCAACTGCCCAAGGGAGAGGTGAAGGTGGCTTCAAGGGTGGCGTGGAAGCAGACAGATGACCACAAGGTGCTACAGGGTAGGGATCTGTGAAATGTGGAAGCTGCCTGGACTTGGGTTGGAAGGAAAGGGGGAGCCAAGGCGTTGCAACTGGGTGACCCAGAAAATTGTTCTATTAATCAGGCTTTTTTTATGTTGTAAAAACTTACAGGATGATGGTTTAATATAAAGCTATATTGGGGAATAATTGTAGCAAACACTGCATGCTGCTTCTGTACAGCCACACTGTGTGAAATGCTCTAAGATGCGTGATCTTTAAAAAATATATTTTTATCAATGTCAGACAGGAAGGGAAAGGGAGAGAAAGAAACATCAACGATGATCGAGCCCACCACCCGAGCATGTGCCCTGACCAGGAATCGAACCGTGAGCTCCTGGTTCATGGGTTGACGCCCAGTCTCTGAGCCACACCAGTCGGGCATTATATGCACGATCTTGATCCTTACTCAACCCCTGATTCCTATTTCACTAGCCTCAGAGAGGCTGTGGCAACTGGCAGCCTAGGCACCGAACCAGGTTTATCTGCCTCTAAACTCATGCTGGTGTCTGCAGGAAGGAGGCACAGAAAGACCCTGGGTAGCTCTTCAGCCATGTGGCACCCCTGCTCTTCCAGGTCTGGGGTGTGCAGCATCCTCGAAGCATGGCTAGGACCTACTAGCAACTCCAGGATCCCGGTGCCTCTCCTCTGTCATAGCAGCGCACCTTGCTTCCCGCTGCCTTCGCTGAGTGAGCTCGCATGCAGGGGCCCCAGAAGAGGATCCGATTAGTCAGGACTCTTTGTGGAAGTGGCCAGAACCCAGATTCAAACCAGCCTATGTGACGTGTCCTGGTTCTTATAACTGAGAGCTCCAGGGAGTTGGTCTGTCTGGCTTGAGGCATAGCTGGCTCCCAGGATTCAAACAGTCCTCCGGACCAGTGCTGTCATGGTCACGTATGTCAACGTACGGAGAAATGAATTAAGATTACTTAGAATTTAAATTCAGTTCCCCAGGCGCACTTGCCACCTTCCAAGTGCTATAGTCACACAGCTAGTGGCTACTGTGCTCGGTAGCACAGATACAGAACATTTCCGTCATCAGCGAAAGTTTTGTTGGGCAGCTCTGGTCAAGATTGCAGGCCAGACACCCCTGGGGGTCTTCTAAGGCTGAACAAACCCAGAGATTCTACCTGGTCTGCGACTTGTCACATGTTGTGCAGATGGTCCCCAGGCCAGAAGTCTGAGCTGCACAAATCCCAGTGCCACTAGGTGGCGCTGAGGAGGCGGCCACGAGCTGGTATTTGGCAGCTGGGAGCTCACACACAGCTCCCTGGGCCTGTGAACAGAGAATTGGTGGACACCCAGTTCAATAGGTCGTGGGCCCTGGCTTCTCCTGCACCTACACTCAGACACCCACAATCAGGTACATGCGTTCAGACATGACCACACACACCTGTCACTCAGGGTCTCACACGCACAGGCACATCCACTCGCAGGGCGGGGACGTGACCTGCCCGGCCACACAGCCGGTTGAAGATGGAGCAGGATTCTGTGTTCAGAGAGCACATATAGGACACCTATGCCGTAGGTGTCTTGGTCTCCTGCCCTGGGGCCTAAATTCCTTGGGGTGAACCGGGACCCAGGCTTTGTCAGGGGGGCCCTAGCCATGTCTGCACGCCCCGCCTCCCACATGGTGTGGTTCAGGAATTTACAAGTGTCTGAGAAAGAAAGATTTAGCATTATAATTCAGTCCCAAAGCCGTCTTTTTCCGGGTGTCGCACAATCCACTCCTATTCAAGTGCAGGTGTGGAGTATGTACTGTTGTGTCCGCTGTGGAGGAGCCGTGAATGTACAGAAAAATGTGGGCTGAGTACAAATTCTCGGGGAGCTGCACGCCGCACGCGCCCCTCTTGGGGAGCTGCCCAGAATTCTCGGCTCACATACCCATCGAGTCAAGGTCAAAGAGGTGGCCATGTTTCTGAATGGTTGTGTAACATGGAAGGCAGCTAGAAAGAATGCAAAACAACGCTAGCGCCATGGCCGACTAGACAGAATGGGGAAGCAGCAACACGAATGGGAAATCGTGTATTGCTCACCTCTGTTGACGGAGCGGAAGTAAGGAGATTGTGCTAGAGAAGAGGAAGAGGAGGGTGGGGATGCCTGTGGCCATTCTGAAAGGAACGTCTGGAACCTCTGGAGGCTGCCTCTGTCCATGTCCAGATTCACCTAAAAACGTGTCATCCCCCTCCCCCCCCTTTAAATGCAGGTTTATCACGAGTGCTTCTCTCACCTGTCCCCGCAGAGTCATTTTGAGCTCACAGTTTGGACGGGTGGGAGAGGAGGAGAGAGGAAGACACTTTGCAGATATACTTGGGTCAGAATCGGAGTAGAGGAGGCACGAACACAGGGTGTTCATGGGTTGGAGCTGTGAACACCAAGGTCTGATGCAGGAGAAAGGAAGGTGTTTGCTCATCTAATGAACACTCACCGGGTGCCGACCTGTCCCAGGCACTGTTTCAGGGGCTGGGGGTCTTGGCTCTGCCGCTCACTAATGAGGTTCCTTGGGCAAACCCCTGAGCCTCTCTGAGCTTCTGTTTCACCATCTGGAAAGTGGAGATGATGCGAATCCTCACTTTACAGCAGGGGTCCTCAAACTACGGCCCGCGGGCCACATGCAAATACAAATATTGTATTTGTTCCCGTTTTGTTTTTTTACTTCAAAATAAGATATATGCAGTGTGCATAGGAATTTGTTCATAGTTTTTTTTTTTAATCTATAGTCCGGCCCTCCAATGATCTGAGGGACAGTGAACTGGCCCCCTGTTTAAAAAGTTATAGGACCCCTGCCTTACAAGGATGTTTGAGGGTTGAATGAGCTCACACCCAAAACACACTTAGCACAGTCCTAGCGCTCACAACCGTGGCTGTTACTGAAGATGCTGAGAGTGGTTAAGTGACTCAGGGCCTCGTCCCGGTGCCTGAGAACTCCAGTCTCTGGGGGAGACAGACGTCTCAAAGCTAATGCCAGTAGAGATACGGGACGAGCAGTGAATTCTTCCTGGTGGAATCAGGGAAGGCTTCCTGAAGGAGGCACTTGAAGGTTTAAAATAAGTCCCCTAGGACAGTGGTTCTCAACCTTCCTCATGCCGCGACCCTTTAATACAGTTCCTCATGTTGTGGTGACCCCCAACCATAAAATTATTTCCGTTGCTACTTCATAACTGTAATGTTGCTACTGTTATGAATCGTCATGTAAATATCTGATATGCAGGATGTATTTTCATTGTTACAAATTGGACATAATGAAAGCGTAGT